>NC_054371.1:47232691-47335191 GCF_017654675.1 Xenopus laevis
GCAGATGCTATTACTGCAAAAAAACAACAACTGAGGAAGACATAGATATAGGCTGACATTGCAACTTATGAGAGTTGCCCAACATAATGAATTTTATCCCACTGTCAGTCTGCTCCCTGCTTTTCTGCTGATTAGACCGTAAAGGTGGCCATAGACGCACAGATAATATTGTACAAAAAAATTTTCATACAATATTCAGTGCGCGTATGGTGGAAAAAGAGCTGACCGATATCGGCAGAAGACTTGGATATCGGTCGGCTTGTAGATCTGACTGGATGGAAATTTTTAATCGGAAACCTACGTCAGTAAGTCTATTGACACCTTCAGCCCTAAAGAAGTATGCAAAAGTGAGAGTGCTTCTCTACGTGCCAGTAAGTGGCAGATCATTTCACTAATGTGCCTTAATATTACTGCTATGGGATTCCTGATCGCACTGTGCTGGGGGGCCTCATTATTATTAATTTTATGATGGAGGCTGAGGGCCGGTGTAAATTTGAAATGGCCGCAATTGGTCCCCGGGCCGCACTTTGGACATGCCTGGTTCATACTCATATTTGTCCAAATGGATTAATTTTGGCAGGATGGGCCTACCAAACTAAGCAGTTGGGCTTCGATGTTCTGGCAGCTTACCATTAAAAATCCACAGGTTTGAACTAAAAATAAAAAAAGTCTTCATTTCCTTCAAATGACTTTAAAGCTTTTGCAAAATAAAAATGTTTATTCTTTATAACAATTACATTTTCTCTGTAATCTGCTATATGGTCTCTGCCCTGTTCAGTAAGCATTGATAAGCACAGCACCGACCTGTTTTATCACATTCTTATAATACTTTGTGGCATTCTTCAGATGCACTGCCTGTATGTTTCTAATAAAATAAGTGGCAGAAATGTCCCCACATACAGCCTCTTCGTTTGTCTATGTTGGAAAGACTACATATTCATCTAGCGACCATTGCTTCTGCAACATATTTTATTATGCCATAGTCAGATTGTAATAAATAACTGCAATATATAAATCAAAGATGCCCAAATTATTACTTTCCAGCCATTACTTAAAAAGTTAGTCTTAAAGGGAAGTTGACAGCAAAAAAACTTCTTTTAAAGGAGAAGGAAAGCTACTGAGGCATTTTATCGCCAATAGATTAGCTGCAATAGTGCAAGCTAGAATGCTATATTTATTCTGTAGAATGTTTTACCATACCTGAGTAAAAAGCTCTAGAAACTCTCTGTTTGTTTAGGATAGGAGCTGCAGTATTAACATGGTGTGACATCACTTCCTGCCTGAGTCTCTCCCTGCTCTGGGCTCAGATTACAGTAGAGAAGGGAGGGGGTGGGGAAGAGGAGCAAACTGAGCATGCTCTTGCCCAGGGCAATGAGGTTTAAGCTGAAGGCAGGAAGTCTGATACAGAAGCCCATGAGTACACAATAGAAGGAAAGAAATGCAGTGTTTCTTTTGACAGGGGACTCAGAGCAGCACTACTTTGGGGGTTTACTGGTATATTTAGATGGACCTTTCTGATAAGGCTTACTTAGTTTTAACCTTTCCTTCTCCTTTAAAAAAAAAAAATGATTCTTGATTTGAAGTTACCTATATGTCATGCTGACTGTTTTCTCCTTAAAGCTTTTTTTCACTTCATAAATCCAGTTCTGCATGCGACTGTGGCAGCCAGACTGTAGCTTTCTCCTGCTTCCTGTCAGAATGATGATGTCATGCAGTGGGCGGAGCTTCTCGTTCAGTTTCCCTTTCAGCTTCTCCTGCCTGCTGCAAAGGGCCTCTCTCTCTCTCCCTCACGCTGCCCCCCCTCTTTGTAACTAGATAGCAGACTGCTGCCTGCTTTAAAGTACTCCCACCTTACATACATCGAATCGAGTTACAAAGAGGGGGGACAGCGTGAGGGAGAGAGAGCCCTTGGCTGACTAACATTTATTATTTACTGGATTATTACAAAGAATTAAAGGGAATGTACAATCTACTTAGAAACAAGGCAAATTGTCATATCAGATGTCAAACAGGTGGCACTGGGGGGCATACATACACTGGGCATCATTATTCAAGGGTCCCTAGAAGCCATGTTGAGTACTTTGCTTGAATTTTCAGGTAACCTGAAATCTGTAGCATGTATATGGGCCAAAGTAAAAATGTAGAGTCTTATTAGGAAGTTGTGTTCTCAGAACCCTTAGAGATATAATTTCCTAAAACATATAATATCTGCTCTGCTCGTCTCAAAAGAATTTGGTGGCAACAAACAACCTGTGTGATCCATCTTAACAACCCGAACAATATTATACCTCCCTATTATGCAGAGCAGCCAAGTCACTGGACAGCAGTTGCATGTAAAAACCGTATAATTTACACACATCAGTGTCAAATATACCTGCGCTAAACACTGTTCCTCCCCAGCGATGCTTGAGTTCTGTATCTGTCTCGGGTTGCTATGGTTAAGACTCGCGATATTCATTCTACTTCTCTCTCTGCCTTTCAGCCTATAGTTTATCCCAGTGACGTGCTGGGAGCAGTAGTTTAAGAGGCTTAGGGGCACATTTACAAAGCTCGAGTGAAGGATTCGAATTAAAAAAACTTCGAATTTCGAAGTGTTTTTTTGGCTACTTCGACCATCGAATGGGCTACTTCGACCTTCGACTACGACTTCGACTACGAATCGAACGATTCGAACTAAAAATCGTTCGAATATTCGACCATTCGATAATCGAAGTACTGTCTCTTTAAGAAAAACTTCGACCCCTTAGTTCGGCAGCTAAAAGCTACCGAACTCAATGTTAGCCTATGGGGAAGGTCCCCATAGGCTTGCCTGCGTTTTTTTGATCGAAGGATATTCCTTTGATCGTTGCATTAAAATCCTTCGAATCGTTCGATTCGAAGGATTTAATCGTTCGATCGAACGAATAATCCTTCGATCGTACGATCGCAGGATTTGCGCTAAATCGTTCGACTTCGATATTCGAAGTCGAACGATTTTAGTTCCTGGTCGAATATCGAGGGTTAATTAACCCTCGATATTCGACCCTTAGTAAATCTGCCCCTTAATGTAGTAATAACAGTACAATACTTGTATTAAAAGGAAGCTTTGATCCTGCGGGCAGTCTGGCTGCAACATTCGGCCACAGTCGGATGCAGAACTGGATTTATGAAGTGAAAAAAAGCTTAAAGGGATCCTGTCATTGGAAAACATGTTTTATCAAAACGCATCAGTAAATAGTGCTACTCCAGCAGAATTCTGCACTGAAATCCATTTCTCAAAAGAGCAAACAGATTTTTTTATATTCAATTTTGAAATCTGACATGGGGCTAGACATTTTGTCAATTTCCCAGCTGCCCCTGATCATGTGACTTGTGCCTGCACTTTAGGAGAGAAATGCTTTCTGGCAGGCTGCTGTTTTTTCCTTCTCAATGTAACTGTCTCAGTGGGACATGGGTTTTTACTATTGAGTGTTGTTCTTAGATCTACCAGGCAGCTGTTATCTTGTGTTAGGGAGCTGTTATCTGGTTACCTTCCCATTGTTCTTTTGTTTGGCTGCTGGGGGGGGAGGGAGGGGGGTGATATCACTCCAACTTGCAGTAAAGAGTGATTGAAGTTTATCAGAGCACAAGTCACATGACTTGGGGCAGCTGGGAAATTGACAATATGTCTAGCCCCATGTCAGATTTCAAAATTGAATATAAAAAAATCTGTTTGCTCTTTTGAGAAATGGATTTCAGTGCAGAATTATGCTGGAGTAGCACTATTAACTGATGCGTTTTGATAAAACATGTTTTCCAATGACAGGATCCCTTTTGAGAAATGGATTTCAGTGCAGAATTCTGGTGGAGCAGCACTATTAACTGATTCATTATGAAAAAAAAAATTTTTTCCCATGACAGTATCCCTTTAAGGAGTTTAAGGAGAAAACAGTCAGCATGACCTATAGGTAACTTCAAATCAAGAATAATTTTTTTAAAATAAGTTTTTTTTTTTTTGCTGTCAGTTTCCCTTTAAAAATAAAAAGTCGTAGAATATCAAAATCCTAGTATAAGTTAATTCTACGGCATTTTGCAACTGATTTTGGTTGCCTGGTAGTGGCCCAGACAGCCAGGTAGCATTTTCAGTTACAGGATGGAATGAGCCGAATTTCTAAAACGGCTGGAGGGCCATAGTTTACGCATGTTAGATTATCTGGGTTTAAAGTTGAGTATTTTAGGAATTTGTTCGATGCAGGTAACAGGGATGTCTGTAAAAAAAATTTTTTTATGTGCTTCTTTATTATCTTGTTTTATGGGGATGCAAAATAATTTTTTTTTTTTCTTCGAGAAAATTCATTCTCAGGTAATAATGAATTTTTAATAAAATATTTTTCATTGTAAGGATTTGGATGTTATTTATCGTTTACAATACAACCCAGGTTTTCAAGCAGATTTAAAGACTTGCTTGTTAATCATTTAAATGCTTATCCTATAAAAGGTTTTTTACTCTAAACATCCCCCAGAATAAAATACTGTCTCCCTGCATTGAGCCTTATTTGGTTTCTAATTTACAAGTGGCTTAATTTAGCAATTTTTTTTTGTCTAGAGTGAAGCTCCGCCCCCTTTTTCTGAGTTTCCTTTTTATCTTTGGCTATGAAGACCTCGAAGAGGTGCCTAATACCTCTGCTTCAATAGAAATCAATGACTCATTCAGTGTAGGCACCTCTTTGAGGTCTTTATTGTCGGAGAGAGGAGCTCGAGGGCAATAATATTTTTGCTCAACAGTTGCCCTTTAAGTCTGTGCAAGTAACCAGGCAGCTTGAAATCTTATAAACGTGTTCACGCTTTTTGTGCAGGTCTGTTGTCTCTTTAATAAATTGGACATTTTCTATAGAAATGGTGCATTAAATGATTTCTATTAACTATTAATAGTTTTATTAATTAGGCATCACATAACTAATGATTCATTTTCTAATCATGTTTGCAGTGTCTGAGGAAGATCATAGCAAGAGAAGTTCCTTTGCGTGTGCTATTTTGAGCCACGGAGAGGATGGTTTGATTTATGGAGTTGATGGTCCTATACCAGTAAAAAATCTAACGGATCTCTTCAGAGGAGACCGATGCAAGACTCTTGTAGGAAAACCCAAAATATTCTTCATCCAGGTAATTAGAATTTGAAGTTACATATGGAGTTCCAGGGTCATGCATGAATATTTTTTTGAAGTGGAACATTTACATATAGTATGCCGACATATCTCTAGATGAAATTATGCATCTCTTGTGTAAAATTATATTTAATGACAGCCCTGGTTAGCTATAGCTCACCTTATCATAGAATACAGGCAATGGAAATGCTATATACGATGTTTAGGGATTTTATTGTTTGTAGAAGGAGTCCTGCTGTTAATTTTGGGTGCCATATCTAGCATTTGCTGGAAAATATTTAAACATTCTATTAGCTTGCCCATAAGGTACAAGACATTTTATTCTTATAGGAAAATGGAGAGTGTCAAAAATTATAAAAATTGTTTAAAACCTCATCCCCATATTTCCATTTTATATATTGTGAAACATTTATGAGATTCTCAAACCTGTAGCAGCATAACATTTACTTGGGCACCATTGCTGTGCTGCGGTAAAGTGTTCTTGTCCTTCAGAATCTGCATAGAATGGAAATTCAAAGAGTTTGGCAGCAAGTGAAATAAGTGAAGAAATCTCCTGCAAAGCATATAAACCCATAATGGCTGCAGTGCTTGCCAAAGGCACATATCCCACAAAACAGAAATATTTAGAAATAGGGTAAAAATCTAATTTGGTTGCAAAATATTTAGTTAAAATTCACTTGTATTATGCAGTAGACAACATATTGTAAAACAACTCACAGTTGGTCATCCTTTTTTTATTCTAAGGGGCACATTAAGTATGGGTCAAATATCGAGGGTTAATTTTAGTTCGATTCGAAGGTCGAAGTAGCCAAAAAAAACCTTCGAAATTCAAAGTTTTTTTCCTTCTAATGCTTCACTCGAGCTAAGTAAATGTGCCCCATAGTGTTCGTGGGGGGGGGGGGGTTAAACTGTTATCTAGTTGCAAGGAGATAAAGTAGAATGAAAGGTAAAATCATTGAGGAGTGCTAAATTTTTATTAAAAATGAATATGCCACCATGGCACGGAATAAGAAGCAAGTGGCTATAATCGCCTGGGGTTGCCTAACAATTTATATACCAATCCCCACCCCCATGATCCTACTTTTTGTTCTCCTTTTAATACCGAAGCTAATAAGAGGAATTTTGATATCAAAACAGAAGATAAATAGTAGAGTGAGCACCCTAAAAAGAGCAGAGTGAGCACCCTAAAAAGAGCAGAGTGAGCACCCTAAAAAGAGCAGAGTGAGCACCCTAAAAAGAGCAGAGTGAGCACCCTAAAAAGAGCAGAGTGAGCACCCTAAAAAGAGCAATAAAAAGTTTGATCCTATCTATAACTTAAAAGTTAATGTAAAAGTGAACTTCCACTTTACACATATGAGAAGCCATGATAATAGCACAAAGCCAAAGGCCTTATAACAGGAGTGCCCATACTTTTCTAATGTGAGGTTTATACATTAAGTGATGGCGTCCCATTAGGATCCACATCCATAAAAGCATTGTTAGCATTCTGTTCCATAGAAACAATTATTTAAATTTATTGATGGGAAATTGTATATTGCTATATTTAACAAACAACTATTCCTTATGTAACCTTAACATAATAAATATCTGAATGAAAAGAATGAAACAGGAGGGTGATTTAGAAAATCTGTTTGTTGACAGTGTCTTGAGATCTACTGCTCACAAGCTAAAGGTAGATCCAGATATACCTTTTGGGCACCCCTGCCTTATAATATACTAGCGATGATGGTCCTGTTTATCATTCAGAATACTTTATGGCAAAGTGTGCATAACAGAGTTGAAGTTTGTTTCCTTTAAATGTCTTTATTTTGGATGTTTCTATTTCCATTTCCAAAGGCATGCAGGGGAACAGAACTAGATTCAGGCATTGAAACAGACAGTGGCAGTGAACCAGGGGAAGAGACCCATCGGATTCCAGTGGAGGCCGACTTCTTATATGCCTATTCTACAGTTCCTGGTATGAGAATTTTGGCTCTTCAGCAATTACTGGTTTGAAGGGAACATATATATACTATTTAAATGGTTAATTTGTTTCATCTATGTTTCTTCTAGCTAGACTGACAAATTGATCCATAGCTTTTTCTGCCAGAGATAATTACTTATAACATGGTCGTTTGTTTTCTGGATAGTCGGAGATTAATAGTTGTTATATGCTGTTTTATGAATTTATGTATGAAAGAGGGTATTCATAACTATTATATTGTTACAATTTGAATAATCAAGGGTTTGATTCTCTCTATTACAGCTAGAATATGTTTTATCAAATTACACTAATGGCAGTAAAATATTATAATCTTTACAAAATGTGGGGGCATTTAGGTATTTGAATATCTTGGGTTACTGTTTTGGAAATATCGAGACCGAAGGAAGCTGAATTAAAGGCTGTAATTGATTACAGTTTGTTGTATGCTGTGCATATTCGATTCGTTCCTTCAAGAACTGGAGTAGATGGTCGTTTTGTAGAATGAGTTGTCTGCCTATTCCTTAAAAACAGTTGAGGACATTTAGAGAATTATCACATAGGATAATGTGTGCCAGGAGGGCATTTGAGGGGATGCTTTAGAACAGGGGCACTGTTCAATTGTAAAGAGGTGGAGAGCAACACAAGCTTGAAAAAAAAAAAAAAAAGCTTGAAAAAATCCCTTGGGATGCCAAATAAGTGCTGTGATTGGCCATTTGGTAGCTCCTATGTGGACTGTCTGTCTATAGAAGGCTCTATTTAGGCAGTACACCTGTTTTTTATGCAACCAAAACTTGTGTCCAAGCCTGAAATTCAAAAATAAACACCTGCTTTGAGGCCACTGAGAGCAACATCCAAAGGGTTGGTGAGCACTGTCGTTTGGGGATCACTGCTCTAGAAGATTTTGGGACAGAGAGAGAACAATACTTTCTATGACAAGCATAATTCCTTTTTTTTCAGATTGTGAGCAATTCACTTATCTAGCAAATGGGTAGAGTTTTTAGCTCACAGGACCTCTAATCCCTCTAATTTCTTCTTGGCTATGTGCGCAAAAAAAATCTTTTGTGCGCACATTTTAAACTTGTGTGTGCATTTTTAAAAACTGTGCTCAGGTCAGAATAAATGGAAATTTTTTTTGTGTGCACCACAATTTCTTGTGAGTGTACAAGAGTGCACAGCTTAGAGGGAACATTGCACAGGAGCCCCCCCCCCACTGTATGGAGGGACAGCACCAAAAAGCAGAGTATCCAGGAACACACATCCTAGTCTGATGGGCAGCACTGTGGTAAAGTGGTTAGCATTGCTAACCCACACAAAAACCAAGGAAAGTTAATTAGCTCTGCATAAAATTGTTCAAAGTGAGTGTGAATGCGCTATGGAACCACTGGGGTTGGACTAATGTGAATCAGATATAATCTATATAAATCAGAAATATATATAATTTCTGTAAAAAGTGCAGTATAAGATGCCTGTTTGATATTTTTGTAAAGGATAATAATGACAGGGAAGTATTTTTTTGGTTAATGTCTCCCAGTGCTTGATATCCTGTAAACTTCCCAGAAAATAATACATGATGTTTCTGCAATCCTGTTGGAACTTTGGGCTTTATGTAATTTTAACCTTGTGTTTCTTTTTAGGGTACTACTCATGGAGAAACACAATGAATGGTTCCTGGTTCATCCAGTCTTTGTGTGAAATGCTAAAATTATATGGACCACATCTTGAACTTATCCAGATTCTGACCTGTGTAAACCATATGGTAGCTCTAGAATTTGAGTCTTTTTCAAGTCAGCAAACTTTTCATGCAAAGAAGCAAATTCCTTGTGTTGTGTCCATGCTCACAAAAGCCTTTTACTTCTTTAAGTAAAGAGAATAATTAAGCGCCTTAACTGCATCATGAAACAAAGTAGGATGCACCCAGCAATTCATAGCAATCCTGTATCATTCATTCCATAGAAGTGGAACCCACAATCAAACGTAATCTGAAAAGACTTTGCAACTGACAAAAGGAATAGTGAGTTCACATACACCATTGTATTTTTCTGGCAGCTTGTTTGTCAAAGGAGAGAAAATAGAAAGATAAATGGGAGCACTCCCCCTTCTCTCACCTGCACGTGTAGATTCAGCAAACCTGTGTGCTTGCACGCAGAAAGCTCCCGGTCCAGGCCAATATCATGTAGAAACAAACCTAAAAATTGCGGAGCATGTCGGTAGCTGAATCTTAAAATCTTCATTTATTGGAAATCATTAAAAGCATAAATGACAGTGACATGTACCCCTACGCTTGACGCGTTTCGTGGCGTCTCGCCAACTCCCTCAGAAGCATCTGAGGAAGTGGCGAGACACCATGAAACACGTCAAGCGTAGGGGTACATGTCACTGTCATTTATGCTTTAATGATTTCCAATAAATGAAGATTTTAAGATTCAGCTACCGACATGCTCTGCAATTTTTTGGTTTGTTTCTAAAGGAGAGAAAATACCAGAGCAATCACTTGTCATCTATATACATGGGAGAACTACCATCTGATTAATTGAAGCATTAGCTGCTGTTTTGCAGCTTTAAATGATATTATGATAAATAACTGCCATAACCCAACCAGATCAGTTTCATTCGTATTAAAGATTCACATGCTCCTTAACACACATATAGTAGTTTACTTTGTCATCTTCTGGATTTTAAATGTAAAGTTCTCTTATATGCAAGCAGGCTGGCTTGTGCATTTTTAGTGCTATTTTGTAATTTTAGCCAGTACATAAGTTGCTTTGTTTATTTTGAGCCAGAACAGAAATAAAATCCATTCCATGCAATTTTTTTCTGCTGTATGCAAAAATTTCAAGTAAGAATTAAGTAAGGGTAAGGTCACACTGAGCGTTTCGGGGCGATTAAGTCGCGCTAAGCACACGCGGAGATTCGTTTTACGAAGTCGCCCGAAGGCGGGAACTTTGGGCAACTTCGGAAAACGAATCTCCGCGTGTGCTTAGCGCTGCCGATTTTTCATTCTAGCCAGCGCAAGAGTGAGGAAAGGCGTTCTCAGGGAGATAGGTCGCCGCAAAGACAACGCGATTAGTCGCCAGGCGACTAAATCTCCCCAAAACGCCCAGTGTGACCTTACCCTAATGTTTTAAATAGCTGGTGAATAACACCTAATTGCTGAGAATTACTACCTAAACTTGTTTTATTTGCAGTTTCCAAAAAAACATATTTTCACACAAAATTCTGTGTACATACCACAATTTGTTGTGCATCGCTGGCCTCAAAATTGTATGCACGAGCACACAGCTTAGAGAGAACATCAGTTGGGGAGCAATACAAGTATGAATAAGGTTCCTGGGGGTGGGGTGCCAAATAAGGCATATGATTGGCTATTTGGTAGCCCATATTTGGATTAGCAGCCTACAGGAGGCTCTGTTTGGTCACAAATCAGTTTTTTATGCAAGTAAAACTTTCCTCCAAGTCAGGAATTGATTTATAAGCACATGCTTTGAGGCTACTAGGAGCAATGTCCAAGGGGTTGGTGAGCAACAACCTTCTCACAAGCCACTGGTTGAGGATCACTGTACTAGTAGCTCTATATAAATGAAGTTATATATATACATGCATTACAATAGAAGTCTGTTTTTTCTCTCCATAAAAAAAAAACATGACTGCATACCAACAGCACTAAGCAGAGTTGCAGGTCTAATAAAAAACAAAAATATATCTTCAATATAATATAAAGTATATATCTTGAGAGCAAATACAGCAGGGTCGTGATTGCCTTTTATGGAGCACAAATCATTACTCCAAATATAAGATATCACTTACATTATGCTTGCTACAACTGTATATCAGTAACTAAAGCATTTTCTTGAACCCAATTTTGTTTAAGGTAATGATGTTGAAAAAAAACAAGCAATACACACCCATAAACATTAGCTTTGTGTGTGTGTATGCATTGCTTGCAGTTATATGACCATTTTTCCTTCATTTCTGGCACCATCAGCAGTTTATGGTGCTTTATGGCGGTAATCTCATTAAAGACAAGGCCTTTCTGACTTCTTGGACTCAGGACTTTGCTTATAATAAGGTTGCAAAAAAATATTATTGTAACACTCAATATAGGTACATAAGATGTTTTCATCACCACTGCTGGCACTACTGAATATCATGTTTAGCAGTTAAAAACTTGATTTGCATGTTTTACAGTAGTGCTAAAACTATAGGGAATGTTTTTGCTTGGTGTTCATTTTAGTTATGTACATTGAGCTTTATGAAATGTATGAATACTTGAAAATAAATGCAAGACATTTCTTTTTTTATGTTATAAATTTGACAAGAAAACCCGAAAAGGTTAAAAGTAGTGCATGTAGTTAAATAGATTGTTGTGGTGTTTTGTGTCACAGTTTTTAAAGGGATGGTATAATAAATTAGTTCCAAAAGCTTCTGAAATGTTGATTATGAATCATGGGTGCTGTGTTTTTTGTTTTTTTTATAACTTGATAAAAGTGCATTGTAAAACATGTTTTCTGTAAAGTGGAGAAAATAGGGGCACCTTTTTATTCCTAAAAATGTTTACAAGCACATTGCAATTAAAATATCCGTTGTATTTGATGGAGCGTTGTTTAATTATTGGTTTTAATGTCCATACCATACACTTCTATTTAATAGGACTATAGTACATGTGTTTTTGGGTGGGGTTTTGTTTTTCTTTTTTTCTTGTTTTTTCTGCATCACATTTTGTGCTTTGTTTACACAGGTTAGTGATTGTGTGCCATGGAAAAGCTGGCCTATTTACCGAGCAGAAAAGTAGCTGCAAAGCCACAAGAAAAAACTTGTGTAGAATTCTCTGCAGGCCTAATAATAGCATATCAATAGATTTACCTACTTTACTAACAAGGGTTAATGGAAGTTTACAATACTTCCCGTACACTTAAATGGACTTAACCAAGTTACCTGAAGTATATATTTTTGGTGTAACTCTGGCTTACCATCTTTAATAAATAGAGCCTTTACATAGAAATGTATGCCATGAGAATTTAGCATTTTTACAAATACCTATACTGCTCTATTATGCACCAAATTAGACCAGCTTCTTGGTATAAAATTACATTTAAATACACAAACACTCTCACACATATATTATTCATTACTATGAAGTAATTTACACAAGCAATTGCTGACTACATCATGACTCTTCCTATTCTTTGTCTTTTTTTTGTGGGGCAGTCTAGACACAAAAACAGTTGCAGCTTAGCAGATGTTGAACAGAATTTAAGGCACATTGTGGGATTTAAAATTATATGCCTTGAATGGTTTATGGGTATAATCAAAAATGGCATAGGAAAATAAAATATCCATGCCTGAAAGAGAGCACAGGAAATAGAAAACACTGAAAAATAGAGTTTGCCATAAATTTTGGTCTAAACAATGTAAACGTAACCTTTATTGATTCAAGCAATATCCGACATAGATTATAATAGAAAATAAAAAGCTTAGGGGGTTATTTATCAAAGTTCGAATGTTATGTGAGCTTTTTTTAAACCCTGAATGAACGCGGTTTGAATGGTTTCTTATTTAAGAAAAATCTGGAATGAAAAAAAACTAGAATCAGCGAAATTGGGGTTAACAACCCAAAAACTTGGTTTGACCGAGTTTTCTGTGAAAAAACTCGAATCGCTCAAATTGATTGAGTTTTTGAGCGTAACCCTCTGAACATGGTCTATTAACATCTTAACATGGTTCAAGCAACCTCTGCCATTGACTCCTAGATGACCTCAACAGGTTTTAGATGGTGTATTTATGATTTTGAGCTATTTCCAGGGTCAAGGTATAATAAATCTAGAATAATTTGCTTTTTTTTTTTTTAAACAGAAAAATAGATTTTTGACTCAGAAGTAACCTCCAGAAACTTGAATTTTTGTATTGCAAACATTTCGAACATTAATAAATCTGCCCCTTAATAAATAGCGATTTGTTTTCTTTTTTTAAGTGTGCAAAAGCCCCAATCCTCCAAAATGTTTGTACAAGTAAGTGCTTGTTTAAAAAGTGTGTTTCTGTGTGTGTCATATTTGCATGCAGATATACAGGTAGAAGATGCAAAAGGGCTGCAATATAGCCCAAGAAGGTAGGCCCAGGGACATATATTAATGTGTTTGGGTGATCTTGTCCACTGTTTGAAGTTTTCACCCAGTCCCCAGTGCAGATGTGGCCAGCAGGGGTCATATCTCCCCTAAAACCTGGTTACCCAAGGTAGCTCACATGTCTGGGCCTGGATGGAGCAGTGCTTTAGATGCAAGAACAGCAGACGTGATTTACATGTGCAGTAGCTAATGAATATTGTAGTTAACCAATGCACAACCATAAAATACATTTCAAGCCAGATAGTATGCAAAAGTTTTTTTTTTTTTTTTTTTTTTTTTTTGTTTATCAAAATCATATAAATTTACAAAAATTTGTGTAAGTGCATGAACATACAATATACATAGCACCAAAATACTGGTGCAGACACGTTGGGGGGAAAAAAGAGAATACCCTGCTGTTTCCCTGAGAAAAGTCCTTTTTCAAGGTGATTCTGGCTTGAAGGGTACATTATGGGGCTGATTCACTAAGGATTAGCGCAAATAGCGCGATCGTACGATCGAAGGATTATTCCTTCGATCAAACTATTAAATCCTTCGAATCGAACGATTCGAAGGATTTAAATCCAATGATCGAAGGAATATCCTTCGATCAAAAAAAGTTAGGCAAGCCTATGGGGATTCGTAGTCGAAGGTCGAAGTAGCCCATTCGATGGTCGAAGTAGCCCAAAAAAACCTTCGAAATTCGACGTTTTTTTACTTCGAATCCTTCACTCGAAGTTAGTGAATCGGCCCCTACGTGTTAAATTAACCAGTTTTGCCTTAGATGGGGTAAAGAAAATGGTTTATCCGATGGTACCCCTTTCTGGTTTCAGAGTTCCCTCCATTCTATATAAAGTACATGTGCAATAGCATCTGAGACACCCACTCATTCTCATGGGAATGAGGCAAATATACCTTGCATTCCCTGGCACTCCTTTCATGTCATAGATATCCCACACCTTCTGCATGGATGCTAGCAGGTGCATGGAACACGGAGAACATAAACAGGCACAGCTATTGGGCACAATTCTGGAGCTACAAAGAACTGTGCGTGCTAGTGGCAGGTGCAACCCTTGGGGGGGGGGTAGGCAAAACATGGTGGGTATGCATTTTGATCCCAAAATCCACTCTGTACAAAAAACATTGTTCATGCATCTGTGTTTTACATTTTGCCCCCCCCCTTTGCCATTTCCTGCAAAATAAGCAATTTATTTGGATAACAAAAAGCAATTAGGGGCACTTCTTTGGAATCTTGTCTTCCTGTTTATTTCCCCCTGAGAAACTACTTGAAAACAATGGGTAAGAATTCCTGATGTGTGCAATATGCAATGTCCTTCATGCAGTTCTGTTTTTATCTGCCCTTCTGCGAATCTGTTAAACTTTAAACATTTATGGTTCTCTTTGGAAACACATTTAAACTGACTGTAAATGGTACCTCTGGACTTTGCCCCAATCTTATCATCTTGTGCAACACTTAAGCAACATAATGATTAGTAGTAAAGCATTTAGCTCTTGCTTTTACCCTTCCCCTCATTTATTTGTTTCTGATCAATAAAAATATGCTGTGTGGTTGTACATCCTTCATACCTGTACGTTAATGGAAAATAAAAGATATTTTAGGTTCAAAGAAGTTAAAAGCATTTTTTTTTAGAATATGTTTTGTTCTGTGAAGTTAGCAATGTTTAGTATTTTACATGTGACTGGACACTGTTTACATGTATACATATACATAACTGCAAGGTCATAGAATTGCACCATATTAACTGAAGTACCCAATGTACAATACTGCATGTGCAACTGCTCAGTTGTGAGCAGGGGATACAGTTCCTCAAGAACTTACACCAGGTCATGTGATTTTTATGTAACACTGGCTTTTAATTTTACCCTCACCCTCAAAGTACCTATACTATGAGATTTTAGTCATTTGTTCAGTTATAACGGTATGGGATCCGTTATCCAGAAACCCATTATCCGGAAACCTGTTATCTAGAAAGCTCTGAATTATGGAATGCCCATCTCCCATAGACTCCATTTTATCCAAATAATCCACATTTTTAAAAATGACTTTTTCTCTGTAATTATAAAACAGTAGCTTGTACTTGATCCCAACTAAGATATAATTAATCCTTATTGGAAGCAAAACCAGCCTATTGGGTTTATTTACTGCTTGCATAATTTTCTACTAGATTTAAGGTATGAAGATCCAAATTACAGAAAGATCTGTTATACAGAAAACCCCAGGTCCGGAGCATTCTCAATAACAGGTTCTATACCTGTACTAACATGGATTTCCGGTAAGCGCAATATTTTATGATTTATTACGAATAAAGAGATTGGGTGCTCCAGCCCCCATTTCTATATTTTATAGTGGACAATCAAGGGAGGAAGGAATCAACACCACCTTCAAGTTGAAAGAAGAATCTTATATGCTGATACCCAAGTAGGGGGTTTGTAAGTACCCATCACCACCCGCCAGTACTAGTAGGTGGCGCTTTGCGCGTAACCTTATTCACAGCCATGATGGATCTCCGCTAATTTCCTATTTTTAACTTTCCACCTACCATGGGTAGTTCAGCAGACAGTGCAGTGCAAGCAGGGCCTGCTTAAAGGAGTGGTTCACGTATAGTATGTTATAGAATGGCTTGTTCTAAGCAACTTTTTAATTGGTCTTCATTATTTATAGTTTTTTAATTATTTTCCTTATACTTCTAACTCGTTCCAGCTTTCAAATGGGGGCCACTGACCCCATCTTAAAAACAAATGCTCTGTAAGGCTACAAATGTATTGTTATTGCTAATTTTTATTACTCAGCTTTCTAGTCAGGCACTCTACTATTCATACTACAGTATCTTACTCAAATAAATGCATGGTTGCTAGGGCAATTTGGACCCTAGCAACCAGATAATTACAATTGCAAATTGGAGAGCTGCTGAATAAAAAGCTAATAACTCAAAAAACACAAATAATAAAAAATGAAAACCAGTTACAAATTGTCTCAGACTATCACTCTCTACATCATACTAAAAGTTAATTTAAAGGCAAACAACCCCTTTAAAGGAGAAACAAACACTTAAAAAAAAAAAACCCTACCTCCCCCCTACCCTACATAGACCCTCCTCCTCCCCCCAGCCTAGCTGCCGCCCCCCCCAGGGCAAATGCCCCTAACTCTTTACTTACCCCTCTGTGCAGATTCTGTCCAGCAGAGGCGCCATCTCCTCTTCCGAATGAGACCGGCGGAGCAACGCATGCGCAGTCGGAGCAATTTTCTGTTTTGCGACAACTGTGCATGTGCCGAAACTCACAAACATTCCTGAAGCGCCGGTCTCATTCCGAAGATTACCAAAGCGGCTGAAGATGGCAAAGCTCTCCCCTTATAAAAATGCTACTGGCATGGTGGAGGATCAAGCCCATTTAAGCCGATGCCTTGGTCTAGAGAAACTGACCCCTAGACATGCAGTTATGCAGGGAGATGCCAACCCAGAAAAGACCTGACCAGAGGTAAACAGTTAGGACCAGCATATGGGTTTTACCTTGACGTGGTATTGTGGCTTATCAATTTTATAATCATAATTTTGTAACTAAAAACCCTTGTTTCGCAAAATACATGCATTAGCTTAGATACTAAATTAATTTGTGAAACGGAACCAGGGGATGAGCGTTGATCTATCTATTTTCCTTTTTATATGTTTGAACTACAATTCCCCCAATGCTCCAAACTATCTGCTGTATGACTTGTATGGCTACAAGTTTATATATATTTTTTTATTACTTGTCTTTATAGTTATGCCCTGAATACTTATGCAAAAAGCTATATAATTAAAAAATCATAAACAAACAAACACCACTTTGCAAAATTTCTTGGAATATTGCAGTCTACTTCATAATAAACTTGTTCAGTTACGGTTGTGGTCCAGTCCGCAGTGTGGGGGAAGTGGTTGGTGTAAGTCTATCTTGTTCATATTGATCTTATTTTGCATTAATCCTAAAGTATGAAAGAACCCAGCCTGAATGCAATATATTATCCTACTTCTCCACCTCCTGCTGCCCTACCTCTAGGCCTTAATTTTATGTTAATTGAAAGTGAAAGAGCAAACGCTTGGAAATTGTTTCATTTCCTTGATATGCAGTTATCCCACATGCGATGCACCTAAAGCGAAAATAATAAATGTCCCCTCAACTTCCATCAGTATTAACTGCTGCTTCACTGCCCCATAAACTAGACAACTCACCATCTGCAAAAGTCTGCTAGTTTCACTTGTATTTGCGCCTGTGAGCATGTATGAGCGGCGATGGGGGTGTTCGTGCCGGTTTTGTGGGTCAGGATCAAGTGCGGGTTAAGGTGTTGTGGGTTAGGATCGGGTGCAGGTTAAGGTTTTGTGGATTAGGATCAGGTGTAGGTTAAGATTTTGTGGGTTGGGAACGGGTGCAGGTTAAGGTTTTGTGGGTTAGGGTTGGTTGCAGGTTAAGGTTTTGTGGGTTAGGGTTGGTTGCAGGTTAAGGTTTTGTGGGTTAGGATCGGGTGCAGTTTAAGGTTTTGTGAGTTAGGATCGGGTGCAGGTTAAGATTTTGTGGGTTGGGAACGGGTGCAGGTTAAGGTTTTGTGGGTTAGGATCGGGTGCAGGTTAAGGTTTTGTGGGTTAGGATTGGTTGCAGGTTAAGGTTTTGTGGGTTAGGATCGGGTGCAGGTTAAGGTTTTTTGGGTTAGGATCTGGTGCAGGTTAAGATTTTGTGGGTTAGGATTGGTTGCAGGTTAAGGTTTAGTGGGTTAGGATCCGGTTCAGGCTGAGTTTTTGCTGACCCACATATCACTACCGGGCACAATGGCAATGACCAGCTCCCCTCCTCCATCCTAATCCTTCTGAAACCCTGCAGAGCATTGTACAGGGAGCATATAAATATTTTAGATGAAACTTGAAAGGCCTCATTTGTTGTAATGAAGTTCACCCCTGTTACCAGCGGAGTTCTTGTTTTGGTGAAGAAATGTGGAACCGTCTAGTTGTAGCAAAACAGAACATTTCATCTGCACACACTGAGGCAGAAAGAAGATGTCCCTCAAAAATTATCAATATCGTTTCCCCTAAAGAACCAAATGTTATCACACTCTCCTCCTTGTGGAAAAGATTGGTTTCCATGGGATACTGGTACAGTTGCCGGTTAAAACGATGGTTGATCCCAATGTAATTAATAGGGAAAAAAGTTAAATATATGGGAAGGCCGGTATTTTTTTCCAGAATAGGTGACAACCCTAGTTACTGGCTACCCAGGTGTGATTGTTCCCAGTGTTGATAAATAAACCTAGTGATTTGTAACCGAGCTGCAGTATGGCACAGACAGGGTCGGACTGGGGGGCCGGGGCCCACCGGGACTGGTGTCCAGGGCCCCCCTCTGGCCCCCGCTACCTACTTGTTAGGCGAATCCTTGCTCGGCGCCCAGGTGGCGCATCGCGCATGCGCAAACGGTGCGCATGCGTAAACGGAAACGGCGCGCATGTGCAAACGTCGCTGCTATGCGCCAAAATTTTTTTAATTATTTTTTTAAAAACTATTTGGGAGAGGGGGACTGGCCCGGCGGGGCCCACTAGGGTCGGGGCCCACCGGGTATTTTCCCGGTATCCCGCCGGGCCAGTCCGACACTGGGCACAGACCACACACACAGGGCCGCCATCAGGGGGGGAGGGGGGGAAGTGTCCCGGGGCTGAAGGGGGGCCGGCAGTGCTGCACTTTTCGAAGAGCCGGGCCTCCCTTCGCCGCTCCGCAGCCGTGCCTCTGCTTGTGAAGTCCCAAACAGCCAGATGTGGAAGTGTCGAACATACGAAGTCCTAAGCGGCGGAAAGACCCAAAGTCATGAAAGGAGCCGACACTGAAATCCTGAAGTAGCGAAAAGACCCGAAGTCACGAAAACAGCTATAATTGAAGTCCTGAAGCCACGAGTTCAATTCTACTGACACCAATGTGGGGTTTTTTGTTTTTTTTTAATCCCCTGGCCACCAATGTTTTATTTTAATAATCTATAGGCCCCTGCCACCAATTTTTTTTAAAAAAAATATTTTATGGGGCCCCAATTTTTTTTTAACTTGTTGTAAGGGAGGCCCTGGCGCAAAGGTTTTTTTAAAAAAAAATTATTTTTGGGGCCCCAATTTTTTTTTAACTTGTAAGGGGGGCCCTGGCGCAAAGGTTTTGTTGTATGGGGCCCCGTGACCCCACACACACGTACAGTTATTGATTGGAGTGTGAAATTAAAGTGTATTTTAGCTGTGAGACAACCGTCGGGTGATTTGCTTGAGGACATGAGTCCGCCCTTTGCCTTTTACAGCCGCCTCACACAAACTGCCGACGCCGAGAGCGGCAACAGGGAAGTGAAAATGAAATTGCCTTTTTCTGAGAATCTCTGAGCTTGTGGGCCGGCCTGGCCAATGGGAAGGCAGCAGCAGTAGCAGTGGCGGCGGCGGGGAGAGAGAGCCAGAGAGAAGCTTCCGCACTATACAAACCCTCCCCTCCCTGCCCTTGTGCTGAGTAAACCCGAAACAAACAAATCCAGCATCAGCCGGGAGGGGGGAGAGACTTCTTGGCTGAGCCCTCTCTCTCTCTCACACACTTTTCTCTCCTTGTTTTGCTTTCGATCTGGAGCCGTCACTTTTAGTTTTGATCCTGCGATCTCATTTAGTGCTGGTATGTAACTTCCATTTTGCACCCTTCCTGGGCACTCACCACTCGACTCCACCGAGCAACTGTCCATGGCTCTGTTGTAATAACGTGTTGTATGGGCGACGAGCAGTTCCGGTGCAGACACAGGGGAGACACAGGGGCCGCTGAATAAAGAGTCCATGAGCACTAGACCGGGGCACAGCGGGAGGGATAATGATGCCGGTGGAGAAGACAGACTTTTATTTTCACTTTTGGATTTGGGGGGTGGGGGTGCAGCTGCTTTGGGTAGTCAGTCGGCCTGGCAGCAGGGTGTGAGTGGGGAATGAGATCATTACTGGCCAGTAGTCAGTGTAGTTCATTTGCTGAGGATTTTCTGCTGGTGTAGAGCAGTCCGTGTGTACGCAAAGCTTGCCTGCCCCCCATTATTACATGTCATTCAGTTGCTCGCCCAGCTGACTCGCTGCTATTTACGGCTTTGATGTAAACGCCTTTAAAATAGCCCCCCGGTGGGTACGTCAGCAGGATTGTGTTGCACGTACGAATGTCTGCGCCTGGCAACTTCCACAACTCTCAAGTTGCAATGTGACAGCAGCTGGGGGGTTGCATACAGCCTGGGGAAATGTTACTGGTTAATGTGTTCTGCAATCAGTCGGGGCTAGGGGAGGGTGACTACATTTCCCAGAGATCCCTTTGGACCACAGCGATGTGTGGGGATCAGAAGCTTAGAGTAACAAAGTTTGCCTGCCTGATCGCTGCTGGCTCAATGTTTGGGGTTTACTTGCTGCTGTTATGGCGACAATTCGCGAGCGACATTTCAATGTGTCAGAAGCGCCTGGGTTGTAAATCCGCCTTTGGCATCTCAACCTGAGCTGTGTCCATAGACTGTTCCCCCTGTCTAGTATGTCTGGCCGGGTGTAGTCTCTCGCTGCGCACGGCCTGCCCACTGGCCTCCATTTTGAGTGCGCCTACGAGTCCCAGGGCCCTGCCGAGCCAGTCGCGCTTTTACCCTGTGCAAGCTCTAGTGACTGTCTCTGTTTCCGTCCTATGTGGCAACAACACCAACGTACAGGGAATATGGCGGCATCAGGGATTTGCCTTTTGGCGTTAACTATTGTGAAAAACAAAATATGACAGGTCGTTTTACAGCTGTTTCTGCCACCTTCTTGTATTCAATGATATATTGTTGCCAATGTAGTGTCACTGTCACCCCCAGGGTCCTGCTCTCCCGTTTGTGTGGAGATTGACTTTATCTTCAAGCTGCATTAGCTCCCAGTGTACTTGATATAGAAATATATTGCTCTCAGGTAAACTTGTCACACCTGAAGATTAGGGATAAGGGCTGGTCTGAGGGGAAGGCAGGAAGCACCAATACAAGGGGGGGGGGGGGGCTGAGAAGGTAAAACTACCAAAGACATATATTGTGCACATATTATTAGGTATTTCATGGGGTCTTTTCGTACATACACTAGATATGTTGACTCTGCAACCCTCCTGCTACTTTGCTGCAGCTCCCACAACCCTCATGTATTATTCCAACCTTCCTACATTTCCATCCTATCTAATGTGGCCATATCATGCATTGGTGGCTGCTTTGAGTCCCACTGGGCAGTGTTAAGGTAACTCTTATGTGCCCAACATATTTATTTTTTTGGGGAAAGGTGGCAGTTATGGTAGTGTGAAAGGAAAAGCTGTAATGTCAGTAATATTTTGTATTGGAGCAAAACAACCCACTGCATTCGCTACAACTCCCGGCTTGTTGTAGAAGAGCTGCAGATTGTATTATACTTGCCTGATGGCAAGTATACATTAAAAATAAGACTTTGTGATACTATGAGAGAAAGAAGGGATAACAGATCTACAAAAAATGTTCTTATTACGTTTGCCACGTTTTCAAGTAATTGAACACTATTTTTTTTTCAAATTTTAACCTTCAGCACCAGCTCCAGGAAAAGTTGTAGTTACGTTTGCCACTTAACAGTCTTTTATCAAAAAGGTTTCAACACTATCTGTGGTATAAGTAGGTTTCTCAAAGCAGCTTGTAGCCCCCCCCCCCATTTTACTAAAAAAAATCCATGTAAAACGAGGGGAAACTTACCAAAAGGGGATGTAAAATTGAGGTTTCACTGTATATTTTATTAAAACAGTAATTTTTGAGTTCTGTTTTGGCTTTTTGAAAGAACGTAGGGAAACATGAAAAATGCGGTTATTGTAGAAAATATATTGGGCAATTTTAGTGTGGAACCCATTCTCCATAGTAAAACAGGTGCCATTATGTTATGATTGTGTTTATATAGGATCTGAAGAAATTGAGAATACTGAGTTTATCTGTAACCTGTCTCAGGGTGGTGTTTAAACTGTGTGGGACATATGGTTTTGTTTACTTGTGTATTTTATTTGTGCATCCTGTTTAAGTTACTAAATGGTGAGCCTAATTACGGTAGTAAAATCCCAAGTATTTTATTTAGGTAGTACAAACTGCATGGGATTGTTGTACTGCCTCTCACAAAGATGAACTTGATGCAACTCCAGGTGGTTCCGGCCCCCTGTTATGGTATCAGTTCTGAGAATTTGAGCTACATGGAGGAACTTGGAAATTCCATGTAAGAGGAAAAGAGTCTGAAACTTGAATTGCAGAACATTGTTGTCATTTGGAAGGAGTACAGAAGCACTACAGAAGCACTGTGCATTCATGCAAGTGTATTACTTCGCCCAAGTGTACATTGGGGCTCTAGTTGACCTTTAAATAGCCTCTAAGGGCAGTGGTGCACGTTTCGACTCCAAGCATTGAGCTGCAGTTGCCTGGAATTGTGGGTCCATGTGCACATCGGAATTGCTACATGCCCCATTACCTCAACCTTGTAAGTGTATCAGTCCTACAAATTAAAGTTATACCTTAAACTCCTCATAGGCACTAAGATTGCACTCTGACTTGTAACTATACAGAAATGACTATAAGGCTATTTGTCCCTAATCATGATTGTGTTGTAGGTATAGCTCAATTGAATGTAATGCTTTTTAACTGAAGTCTCTGGAATGAGTGGTGAAAATGTTTTCAAGGCTACTCCACAAGTTCAGTTGCTAGATGTATCAGTACTTTGTATGGTTGGGCACCTTTAGTAGACGTATTTAATCAGTTGCTGCTGGACTGTAATTTCCAGCGTACTTTAACATATTAAGGCTTAAACCATTTGTGGGAGTTGTAGTTCAGCAGCATCAGAATTATATTCTGCTTGATAAAATCTATTCCCAGCTCTTCAGAACCATGATTAATATAAAACAATCCTCCAATGAGAATCACACCCAGTTTGTGTGATTTAGCCTCCGTTTTCTTTGATTTTTTCCAAATGGCGTTGAAAGCATTACGTTTTCCTAGCACCGAGAAGGAATGGACTCCCTCCCCATGTTTACATATGTAATATAAGACATACTATGTAAGATAAGTGAGATAACATAGAGCTGGCAAGCCGCCGTTTCATTGATAAATTCCATTGCATTTATAAATACGTTTTTTTGGTCTCCAGAATACGTAGTGGTAAATTGTATTGGTGAAGTTTTTGGTTCCTTTGCCAGCACAGGGTACTGTTGGCATTTGCTTTGCCGGCAGACATAAGCCGCCTTCATGATGTCTGGATATAGAGTATATCAGCTGCAGTTCCAAATTGTCTATTTAACAGTTCCTATCAAGTGGCAACATATTCCACAGCAATGTATAATAGAAGGATGTATGCGTCAAACATAAAAATGATGGGACATAATGTGTGCCCTGCTTAGTATAGCTTACAATCTAAAATAAGTGACAGTGTGGGGTTCTCTAACTATGTTATTTTCATTATCTTTTATTCTATTTCAGATTCTTTTTCGAACAAACTATTCTCCCATTACTTATCAAATAATTCATTGTATTCTTTATAGCAACTATACTGCATGAATTTTTTTCACGTAACATGTACATTTAACTGAGTCTAATTCTCATCTGAGCATGCTACCAAAGGACATTTGTCCTTGGCTATCTATTTTTTCCATTGAAAATGTGTGTTCATGGATGCCACGTTAAAGGGGTGGTTCACCTTTAAGCTAACTTTTTATATGTTTTAGACTGGCAAATTCTAAGCAACTTTCCAGTTGGTCTTCATTATTTATTTTAATAGTTTTTTTTTTTTAATTATTTGCCTTGTTCTTCTGACACATACTTAGCTTTCAAATGGGGGTCACTGATCCCATGTAAAAAAACAAATGCTCTTTAAGGCTACAAATTTCTTGTTATTGCTACTTACTCATGTTTCTATTCATATGCCAGTCGCTTATTTGAGTGCATGGTTGCTAGGGTAATCTGGACCCTAGCAACCAGACCGCTGAAATTGCAAACTGGAGGGTTGCTGAATAAAAAGCTAAATATGTGCTAAACACACACAAAAAAAGAAAACCAATTGCAAATTGTCTCAGAAGATCACTCTCTACCTCATACTAAGAGTTAACTTAAAGGTGCACAACCCCTTTAAATAATGATAGACGGTCTTATAAACTCGAAAAAAGATTCTCTTATTGGGCACTGGTCTTGTGTGTGAGCTAGTCACTGCTGTGAGGAATATATAGAGCGAGAAATTGTTGTGTAAATAAGTTTGATGCTTGTGCCCAGGCAGCATTAGCACCTTGTACCAGAAAGTCTTGTAGCAACATGTTGCACTTTATGACAAATGCCACTGGAATTGCTTTGTTCTCATACAGAATAATACAATGTATTTCAGGCACTTTTTCTTGGAGTGATCTTTTGCAAAATGATTGTGTTAGTTTGTTTGCGATGTAAATAGAAATTGTAACATAGTAATGTAATCACTTAAACTATAAAGGGAAAATACGGTTGTTATCTTATGGCAACAGTTCTATATATTTTTAATTTGCTTGTCTATGGTATATCATATTTAAGGTATCACATCTGTTATCCAGAAAAAATACTATATTATTGTTTTTTTCAATTTATAGTGCAGTACTGAGGAGGAATGCAGCATTGTTATATTCTGGTCATGTTTCTGAAAATTGATTCTGTATAATGCTGAAAAACTGGTTTAGCAAGAAAAAGTCCCCCCAACAAAAACAAAAGTCTAAATGCTTATAGTTTTTCAGGCCATTGATGTTTAACAGCAGTTTGGAGGTCATTGAGTTTCTCCCTGTTGGTTTAAGCTCATTGTCATAGTCTGTTCTGTTATTAATTAACAAAATAATACAAGTACATAGATTGAGCCCATAGATTGCTCAGGTGTTGAAATACACAGTCTGTATACATGTATATCATTAGAAGCTGGGGGCATCAGCTTGAATATTGCCTATTACAAGTATGTCACAAGAATGTTATAAGCCGGGCATAGAAATGTAGGTAGCTAGAACTTGTGAAGCCACGAGTACCGGTTTTTTCATTTTTTAAAATCAAATATTTTTGAGGAGAGACCTTTTTAAAAGTCAGATTTTCTCTGGCAGCTTCTTCTGTGATCATCTTTTTTCTGCAAGGCTAGGGGCTCAAGCCTTTGCAGGTAAGCACTGATGTCAGAAGCAGCACCGTAAGTGATTGCATCCTATACAGGAGGCTTCTGGCTAGAGAAACACCCTATATAGTAATTAACTCTATAAACTGATATTTTTGCATAGTGAAAACAATGAAGTAACTAGATGATACTGAGACCCACAACAAATTAATTTTAGGGACCCCAACATATGCAGAGGTTGTCCTGTTTTACCAACATATGTTATGGGGGCTTCCTTTCCTAGCAGATTTATTAGCGCTCATTCAAATAACTGATTCCAGTACAAAATCTAACAAAATAATTGCCTATAGCACAAATTTATTAGTCAGCTCTAATACATCTTCTTGGAAAAGGAGCCCCCCCCATAAGATATATTGGATTTAACTGTCAATGATTATCTGACATATACAAATATAAATCAGTGGAGGGCACTTTTTTTAGCTACAGATAAACAGGTGCAATAAGCCCCAGAAACAGGCCTCCATATAAGGCCTAAAACGGCACAAAATATTCAAATACAGGCTTGCACTCAACAAAATGAACAAACCAAGTGGTATTTCTAAAAAAAATTGTATTGATACAATAGTGCAGAAATGTTACAACATTAAAATACATATGAAAGTCAATTTAACTAGTTGTATCATGAAAATCAGTTCAACAAGATACGTTTTATAATCCAAGTACATACCACCTTGGTGCAATCACAGGTTAAAGGAAGTGAATATACTGACCAAACTGCACCAAGGTGGTATCTACTTAGATTATAATACTTATCTTGTTGAACTGATTTTCTTGATACTACTTGTTAAATTGACTTTCATATGTGTTGTAACATTTCTGCACTATTGTATCAATACAATTTTTAAAAAAATATCACCTAGTTTGTTCATTTTGTTGAGTGCAAGCCCATATTTGAATGATCATCTGACACCCAAATCCTGCATGAAGACAGAATTAAGAGAAACAGATTCTGAGAGAGGAATAGTGAAGATAAACTTGATTATTTCAGAAACAGTACAGAATATTTAATTGATTATATTTAGAAAATTTCTTAGTTTAGTATGCTGAGCTTATATTAAATTTTCATTTTGCGATCTTTCCCCTTTATGTTCTATTATTCACAGGCTTGAGCAAGTGGGGTATGTATGCTTATATTTTGAAAACTTATTATTTCAGTGTGCTGAAGCTTATATTAAATTTTTATTTTGCAATTGTTTAAATCCCCTTTAAATTCTGTTATTCACAGGCTTGAGCAAGTAGGGTATGTATGTGTAATACAGAGCATTTCAGTAATTGCTTTATTGGCTGTGCTTGTGCCTCCAGCCCGTGCTCATTTTGAGTGATTCAGATGGCAACAGCAAAACAATCACATAGCTGTTCTACAATTACATGCAAAAGTTTTTTGGTTCTTGAAATTGTTCATTTCAAGGTTTGAACAGATTATTTTCTTTCATCCAGCCCTGTATAACGGCTTGCAAAATTTAGAACTAAAAAGGTAATTTAAAATGACTGCACATTAGACAAATACGGTGAGACTGTGTCCCATAGATCCCAATTATTTTGCCTTATTGGCCTCCCCTTTACTCATTGGTGGGACAGTCTTCATTTAAAGGGGAACTGAATTCGTTATACTGAAATAAGAACATTTCTAAATGCAATCAATTAAATATTCTGCATTGTTTCTGAAATAATGAAGTTTATGTTCACTATCCCTCTCTCTCATCTATTTCTCTTCATTCTGTCTTCATGCAGCAGTTGGGTGTCAGATTTTCATTGACAGATCCAATATATCTTATATGGGGGGGGGGCTTTCTTTCCTAGCAGTATTAGAGCTCACTCAAATTACTGATTCCAGTACAAACAAAATCTAACAAAATAACTGCCTTTTGCACAAATTCTGCATGTAGAGAGACATGACATCTGGTTATTTCAATAGAGTGAGTTCTATATTGGATCTAACTGTCAATGAATATCTGACACCCAACTCCTGCATGAAGAGAAACAGATGCTGACAGAGGAGTAGTGACGATAAACTTGATTATTTCAGAAACAGTACAGAATTTTTAATTGATTGTATTTAGAAAGCTTCTTATTTCAGTATGATGAAATAAAAAGACGGGGGTTATGCCACTAATGAAGTCCTGATAAAGCCAATTGGTGGCTCAATGATAGCAATACATTTACACCTAGGAAGAAAGTTTAAGCTGGTATGTGTGCTACACCCAGGAGGTTTATCTAGTAGTGCTCACACATGAATGGCTTACTGTATATGCTTTTCATTCTATACAGCCCTTTCGACTGGCCTATATGTTATGATTTAGTATTTCTGATTTTAAATCATTTCACAGCCAACAGAGAGCTCTATTATTAGCACTTAAAAAAAGGAAGTAGAAGGAAGGAAGTTAACAAAAAAAAAAACAACATTGCAGTAAAACCTGCCTGATGTTAGCAGTGCACACAACTGCAATAACCAACCATTCAGAGGCAGCAATATATCTGGCAAGGAGTTATTGTTTTCATTGCACTGCTGATTATTACATGATTATTTAAAATGAAACCACAATAAGCACATCTGTCTGAATATTTTAAAAACACGCCCAATGACTAGCCTCATTATTCAGTAGAAGTGTTATACCACAACTTGACCTGTCCTATGTATCTCTTTTGATAATAAAGTGCCTTATACGTGATTTGCTAAATGAAAATGGACTCATCACAAATGTTTTGTAAACATGGGCGAAGTTATTCAGTAACCTGCAGCAAACAGCAGTTATATTTTACTGCTTTCTAGTGGAGCAGATTAAAAGCAAACATCTGATTGGTGCCAGAGAGTTAAGGCCCCCATACATGGGCAGATTTAGTGCCGACAGATTACGATTTATTGCCCAGTGTATGGAGCCCTCCAACGGGCTTCCCTGATTGATATCTAACCAAAAGTCAGCCAGATGTCAATCAGTAGGGCTTAAAAAAAAAAAAAAAAATCCCCGTTGGGTCAAGGACAGCATCTGTACTTTGATGCGGTTCTCAATTCGACTGTACATTTTCTCTTAGTTATGACAATCGATCAGCCAGATATCTCCCACCTCAAGGTGGGCATATTTGTGCAAGATCCGCTTGTTTGGCCAGCTTTTACAGTGATGTTTGTATCTAATTGGTCGCATTACACCAAACTATGATCAGTTTAGAATTTTCCTGGCAAATTAACTTTATAAATATAACGTGCTAAACTCTAGTATAGGTCCTTTGTTCTGTGTTGGCAAAGGTGCTCACCTGTCACACAAATCTTCAAAAGCAGGATTATCCTGGGAATTTCCAAGGGAATTTCCCACTAGCTTTGAATATCTTGGTTGTAGCTCTACTCTAATGAGCTGACTAGACTAGTTGTGCATGACATGGAATGCGGTCTGTACTCAACGTACGGGAGAGTAAATGTTAAAGGGATACTGTCATGGGAAAACATGTTTTTTGAAAACGCATCAGTTAATAGTGCCGCTCAAGCAGAATTCTCCACTGAAATCCATTTCTCAAAAGAGCAAACAGATTTTTTTATATTCAATTTTGAAATCTGACATGGGGCTAGACATATTGTCAATTTCCCAGCTGCCTCCAGTTATGTGACTTGTGCTCTGATAAACTTCAATCACTCTTTACTGCTGTACTGCAACTTGGAGTGATATTGCCCCCTCGCTTCCCCCCCCCCCCAGCAGCCTAAAACAGAACAATGAGAAGGTAACCAGATAGCAGCTCCCTAACACAATATAGCAGCTCCCTGGAAGATCTAAGAACAGCACTAAATAGTAAAAGCCAAGTTCCACTGAGACACATTCAGTTACATTAAGTAGGAGAAATAACAGCCTGCCAGAAAGTAATTCCATCCTAAAATGCAGACACCAGTCTCATGACTGGGGCAGCTGGGAAACTGACAAAATGTCTAGCCCCATGTCAGATTTCAAAATTGAATATAAAAAAATCTGTTTGCTCTTTTGAGAAATGGATTTCAGTGCAGAAGTCTGCTGGAGCAGCACTATTAACTTACGTGTTTTGGAAAAAAACATGTTTTTCCATGACAGTGTCCCTTTAACAATTAACATCAAGAGTAATAGTAACGCTTGCAAACAAACCAAATGAGCAACATTCATTTGTCTTTGTTCTGTTTTAAGTTTGTTGCAGTTGTGACAGATAAGAAAAAATGGCAAGCAGCCTGCAGAGGGAAGGCATCAGTGCAGATGAGCTGTTTATGAACAATATGATTTGAGAAAAGGGGCAGAATATAAAGCCTGAAAGTAAATTAAATAAAATCAACACCATGAAACTCTGCAACAGTGTTTTTTTCTTAGTCTTTATAATGATGTTGCATGAATGCAATACCAATTTTTACCCCATAATAATATTCATATTCTTTCTTAGGGGATTATTTATTAAAAGTCAAGTTTGAGGTTTTTTTTTTTTTCTACCTTGAATAAACTCACAACCCAAACGTTTGCTCATTTATGATATAACCCGAATGTTACAAAACCTGAATTAATGCAATCAAGGGGGAAAAACTCAAATTGATCGAATTATCGGCGAAAAAACCTAGAATTTGGAATGGCTGAGTTTTCGAGAAAAAAAAAAATCATGAAGGCTAAAAACATCTTCAATGGATCAAGGGACCTTTGCCATTGACTTCTACGTGACCTCAATGGGTTTTAGCTGAAGTATTTTCGTATTTGGACTTTTTGCAGCATTGGGCATAATAAATCTCGAAAAACTTTAGTTTTTTTTTTTTATCCTGAAATATTCGAGTTTTTACTGAAACTACCCTACAAAAGGTAAATTTTTTTTCAGGGAAAACACAACTCGACCTTTAATAAATAACCCCCTTAATGTATGAATCTGATTCCAGGTGCTAGACGTTTTGTGGTAATCTGAGTGTTTCCAGACATAGTCAAATGTTGCATAAACACTGAATAAATGTTATCCCATTGCAATATATTTTATTTACAGCAAAATTAAAGATCTGATGTAGGCCCTGCTCAGTGGAACTGTTAGCGAGCAATAACGCTGATTGTACTGTCAATCTTTCCTCTTGGCAAAATTCTGCTCAATTCTGTGCTGATTTTATATGTGAAGGATAAAAATAATTTCCCATTTCTGGCTTTTCCTTGTTGTAGCATTGAATAGTATTTTCTGCCCTAGGAAGCAGAGGAAACAAATTTCGTTTTCTATTGGTTGGAGTGGATACAATATATCGCAGTCACTTTAGTTTTAAGGTCATGTGCTCATTTATCTGTGCATGGTTTGCTTTAAGATAATCATGTGTTTTTGAGAGAAGTAAACACTGCTCAACAGAAAAACAAATGCGTTTTTTGTTCAGTGTGTTACCATGTGTTTTGGCAGGAGATATTCCCTTGCTCCAAAACACACAAACATACTGGTGGAAAGCTGTTTAAAGGAATTGTTCAGTATGAAAATAAAAGCTGGGTAAATGGATAGGCTGTGCAAAATAAAATAAAAAAAAAAATCAATATAATTAGCCAAAAATGTAATGTATAAAGGCTGGAGTGACTGGACGTCTAACATAATAGCCAGAACACTAATTTCTGCTTTGCAGCTCTCTTGGTTTCCACGGATTGGTTACCAGACAGTAACCAATCAGTGACTTGAGTGGGTGCCAAATGGTCATAGCTATTTGCTTTTTAGTCTGACCTGCATACTGAGGCTCAATTGCAAACTCATGGGTAAAACAGTTATGTCCCATATGGCCCCCTTAAAGTCACTGACTAACTCAGAGTTGAAAAGCTGCAAAGCAGGAAGTGTTCTGCCCTGTTATATAAGACATCCGGTCACTTCAGCCTTTGTAGATGACATTTTGGTTAACTAATTATATTAGAAACATTTTTTATTTTGCACAGCCTATCTATTTACCCAGTTTTTATTTTTCACTGAACTGTTCCTTTAAGGCCCAGTAATCTTGGGGCTTTTCATGCTCTTTGATGCTTCTAGGACATCATTTATTTAAATACCATACGTCCCAACTGTCCCGTTTTTGGTGGGACAGTCCTGATTTTGACAGCTCAGCCTGCAGTCCCAGATTGTTACTGTAATGTCCCGAGTTTCTTTTTGATCTCCTGCACTGATGCCAGAAAAAAATACAATGTTTCTTAGGGCTCTTGCAGACAAGCGTTTGAAGCTGCGCTCCGTTTTTATGCGTTCAGCCGCAGGGGAGCGCAGGAGTAGACGCATTCAGTTTTTTTCAATGGGGCTGTACTCACACAGGCGCATGTAGACGCCAAAAGCAGGAAAAATGCAGCATGTTGCGTCTCAACCTGCGTTCGGCGCCTGTGTGAGTACAGCCCCACTGAAAAAAACTGAATGCGTCTACTCCTGCGCTTCCCTGCGGCTGAACGCATAAACACGGAACAAGGGGAGCGCAGCTTCAACCACTCATCTGTAAGAGCCCTTACTTAATTAAACAAGAGGCTTTTTGGCAGAGAGCCCAGAACACTCAGTACCTGCAGTTAAATACATTTGTAAGTATTTAAGATAAGCAAAGGTACAATTGTAACTATTTAAGATAAGCAGGTCTCTTGGGAGAACTGACGCAGGTTAAATGGAAAATCACCTTTATTAGCAGAAATGTATAAACAAACATAAAAAAATTGCCCTAAAACCACCAGACTTTTGTTCAAAGTTTCCATGACCTGCCTTACAAATCTTCTAAAATGGACCTGGTATTTAGGGGGTGTGACGGCAAAATGGGCGTGGGCAGAACTTTTTGTCCTTCTTTCTCTTTTTCAAGTGTTGGGAGGTATGATAAACAGTAGCATAATCCAGCCTGTGGCCATGTGATGTATCGGATAATTAGTTAATCATATTGTCAGAGCTCACAGATGATTTACAGTGAATTTCAGTGAATGTAACCCACATTACCATGGCTATGTTACAGGTTTAATTAGATACCAGTTGGATTTCCTGAAATACAAACCAAACTTACCGTATGAGGGGTCTTTTCCATGTGAACAGCTCTGAGGTATTCATGAAACTGACAAAATAATTGCTTCAAGGCCATTTTTCTTTTGCTGCGAGCACCTAGAGTTTTGAGGACTGCTTTTCAAAGCCTTCATAGTGAGGGGATATTAATATTTTGGCACTGCCTTAGTATATTAAGATCTGTAGATATCCACCACCCTTCCTGTAGCTATTATAATTTTCTCTTCAGAATCGTGTACCATTGTAACACTCAGCCTGTAAAATACAGGTGGTAACCCTTAAACTCATAAACCCTGTTTAGCAAATAGAAAATAAACAATAGATTAGCCAAAATGTACTTTTCACCATTGCCCTGTACTGGTCTGAAGCTTGGGCATACATGCTAAATTAAACTGGTTTGGTAAAGTCTCTAAACAAGTGGATCCTGAAGGGTTTCTAAACAGGCCATGTATGTAAATCTGTATCTACCCTGAAATTATGCATACGTTTTACTCATGGTAAGAAATTTATAATCCTCAGTGATTTATTTACCTTTACTGAAATAATGAGGTTACAAGGTCCCACTCATGTCAGTCTGTCTCTCTCGACATGCTCACTTTATGTCAGAGTCTGTTCTTTTGAATGCCAGTTACCTCTTATACATTATCTAGTGATAAACTAGTGATGGATTAGATTAAACTGTCCAGGCACTTTTATTATTATTATTATTATTATTATTTTATTTTTATTTATTTATTTATTTTATTTTTTTTGCATAATGAAGGATTGTAGTTGTAAGCACTTAATCAGCATATGTTATTATAAAATAAAATATTTAATTTGTTTTAATAGTTTTTGAAATAGTGTTTGAAAGCAGTTTCTACGTGTCCTTTGATACTCCCTTTTCAATTTGCCAGACTAAAGACAATACATCAGAAATACATTCTCCAACTGTCAAGACTTCCTTGTACTTCTGTTAATCTCTTCCTTCTCAAATCTGTTTAGGGCATTGATAAATGGGTCGTTTTGTCACCTGTGATGCAATTAATCGGCAGGCGACAAAATGTTCATTGTTTCCTCTCCATTGGCTAATTTGGGAATCGGCACAGGTTACATAACAATACAATACGCAAGATTTAGGTTTTATGTAGAAGATAAAAAAACTACAGAATGAATACCTTGCTCTCTCTCACGTTTGTTGCCAAGAAATAATTTATTTATAGGTTCTAGATCAGCAGACCCTTAGGGGCAGCTTTATTAAAGGAATAGTAACACCAAAAAATGTAAGTGTTTTAAAGTAATGAAAATATCATGTACTGCTGCCCTGCACTGGTAAAACTGATCTATTTGATTCAGAAGCACTACTATAGTTCATATAAACTGCTGTGGAGCAATGGCGGAAATTGAAAAACGGCTATATGGCACAGGTTAACTAATGGATAATAGATAACACCATTAGACAGACAGAGCTTATTTGATATCTGCTGTGTAACTTGAGCTTTTTCTCCTTTGAATGGCTGCCCCCATTGCTACACAGCTGCTTATTTATATAAACAATAGTAGTGTTTCTTAAGCAAACACAGCAGTTTTATCAGTGAAGGCAACACTGCATTATATTTTCATTACTTTAAAACACTTGTGTGCCATAGGCAGAGCTTTTGCCTCGCTCTTCTACAACAGGTATTAACAGACAAGTTTGGTCACAAATGCTGTTATTGGTTTCTGGACAGAATGCCCAATGTGCCATAAGTATTATTTATGCATTTGCCTACTAAATCAGATCTGACTGCTTCCACTGGAATCCAGAAATTGTATTCACTGACCTGTTTGAAGCCAGATGTGTGTGTTGGGGTTTTTTTTTGTATAAACCCTTTTAAATCTATTGTCAAAAGAGTTACGTATATGTTGCATGTGGCACGTCATTGGTTTTACAATTCAATACTGTGGTGTATCTTACAGCTCGAGTTTCCATTTGTTTGCATATAGAGGCTCAGTGTCTACTTGGGTCGAATGAAAAATTTTAATTTTCTATTTTTTTTTATGTTTAAAACTCTCCAATTCGATTTGTGAATTATCCAAACTCTACTCGAATTAGATTTTTCAGATTTATCACACTCTGGCCCTTTAAAAACCCAACTCAATTCGACTATTCACCACCTAAAATTTGCTGAGATCATGTATAAGTCAATGTGAGAGGTCTGGACATGTTAGTAGCCTTTCTGACATTTGAGTTTTTTTCGGGAAAAAAAACTCGAATTGAGTTTAGTCAAATCAGATTCAAATTTGATTACAGACTTCGAGTCGGTAAAATTTGTGCGAGTTTTAGATTTAATTTTTTTATTAAATAACCCCCCCAATTGAATTTCGAGTATATTCGAATTTGATAGAGTTTAAAAAAAAAAAAAAAACTTGCATGAATTCAAAATTCTACCTTTGATAAATGTGCCTCTCTGTGTTAAATATATTTTTTTCTTTTAAATGGTGTGCCACGGTGTTAAGGGTCTGGCCACACGGGGAGATTAGTCGCCAGGCGACAAATCTCATCTTCTTCGCGGCGACTAATCTCCCCGATCTGCCTTCCGCCGGCTAAAATGAAAATTGCCTGGGGGCAGGCACTCGGAGCATCTAGTTTTTCGAAGTCACCCGAAGTTTCCGAGTGAGTCAATTACGGGCGACTTCGGAAAACGAAGCGATCCGAGTGCCTGCCCCCAGGCGATTTTCATTTTACCCAGCAGAAGGCAGGGGTAGGCAGATTGGGGAGATTAGCTGCCGTGACTTATCTCCCTGAATCTGCCTGTGTGGCCAGACCCTAAAGGGTCAATGTTTAGTGTTTTTTTTTCCCTTCAAAAACAAAGAACAGCTTTATAAATGTGGCCCTTAGTGACCATAAAGCTTTCTGCTTCATTAGTTCTTCTTTTACTTATTTTGGCTCCAGAGCAGTACAGGCAATATAAACCTTTGCGTGAATAAATAGGCTGAACATTTACTGCTATTCCAGTTCACCAGTGTCTCATGATGTGTCAGTAGAGCCTTGTGCCAATGCATACATGTAGTATCCTTGTTTGTGAAAGGTCATGTAAACAGTTTGCTTTCTATATCCGTTTTATGACTGATAAGGAACTGTATTTCCACATACCATTCATAAATCGCACTACCTCCAACAACATTATGTATCAGATCTTTTGCTATGTTTCTTATTGGTAGCACTTTCTAATAAAGCAAATCATATTGTACGCTGATTTCACTTTATAGTGTCTATATAAAATTGTCTATAAATATCAATGTTTCGTGTGGCCCTCGCCTCAAATCGATACCGACACATTCCTATAAAAATGATAGGAACGTGTCCGTATCAAGTAGTTGGTGCAACCGGAATAGTTCCACTGACCGCCCCCAGCCCCGCGACCCATTGCACAGCCGACCTGTTGACACAGCTAACTGATCTTCTGCCTTGCTTCCATGATGCTGGGCTGGGGGCACACTTTACTAATACTTGCATATTTATTTAAATTATGGAAAGATTTCTAAAACCTTTTTTTGTCAAATAATTTTTTTTTCCAGTTGCTAATCATCTTGGTACAATGCCAGTAGAAAGGATGCGAATGCGACCTTGGCTAGAAGAACAAATAAATAAAGATCTTATTCCAGGCTTAAAATGGTTAAATAAGGTAAGATTTTTGTTTGTGTATTTTTATTATGTATAAGCTATGTAAGAAAATTCTATGGTCTGACCCAATTTGCCAACAGCTGGAGCCTGGACTGGACAACATTCTGGTGGTCAGTTGCTTGTCTGATATACTTTGATTCTGTTTCACTCCAAATATGTTACATGTACAGGCTAACCTTCATTTTGTATATTTCCATGATCGGGCAGAACTATTCCCAGACTAATGTAGTTGTCCTGGGGTTCCCAGAGTCCAAAGACGGGTTATAATTGTATGTAAGTATGTACAGATGCTGATGATGAAGATTGGGAGGAATCTTTTTTTCTGTTACAGGGACCTTTGAAGTGTTTTGCCACTGGACCCTATGACAGAAAAAGAACCCTTTTCTTATAAATGTACACATAACTTGAGATATGAAAATCTAAGATTCTACTTAATTTACAATTGCAACTGTCCCTTTTTTTAAAGTAAAGGTTCTTGTATGTTAGCTTTAACAATTTTATTATATGGTTACATATGATAAAAGGAAAAATAGAAATACAGGTATGGGATCTGTTATCTGGAAACCCGTTATCCAGAATGCTCCAAATTAGGGAAAAGCTCCAGTATATTCCATTTTATCCAAATAATACAACATTTTAAAATGATTTCCTTCTTCTCTGTAATAATAAAACAGTTCACTGTACTTGATCCTAACTAAGATATAATTATTGGAAGCAAAACCAGCCTATTGGGTTTATTTATTGTTTACGGGATTTTCTAGTAGTTATGGAGATCCAAATTATGGAAAGATCAGTTATCTGGAAAACCCCAGGTCGTGAGCTCTCTGGATAACCGGCCCCATACCTGTAGTTTCTCCTGGAACACTAACTTCAAATTGTTGTAAGCTGTTCCTACAGTTTTGTTACTCCAAATTCATAAATGTGGCACATGGAACAACAATTTAATGCCACTGTGTAAAAAAAACCCACCTTATAAGTGACACTGGAGTGGGACTTTAGTGAATTTGACGTTCTTTTTATACAATTTGTTTTGCATGTTTGTGAATGAACCCCCTAAGAGAATTTTGCCTCAGAAGCTGCTCACAGATAAACAGGACTGACAATTTAATTATCTCCCTCTCAAGATCCAAACATATGGGGTAGCTTTCGTTTCCTATTCATTGCACTTATGCTGAACAATGGGCTATACTGCCCCTTTAACACTAGACTGCCAAAGACTAGAAGTTTGTAAAATATCATTCTTAAAAGCAAGGGTTGTTGCCTGACCAACATTTTGCCAGCCTACACAGCAGGCCCGGACTGTCAATATGTGGGTTCTGGCAAATGCTAGGGTGTCATAGAAAATCCATATTTAGTGGGCTGGTGGGGGCTGTTTGGGCCTCTGTTTGGTCCTCTGTGTACCTTAAATGGCAGGGCCTATTTTATTTCTCAGTCCGGACCTGCTACACCGTAGTACTTACTTGTTCTCCAGTTAATAAACTGACACACTTGTGTTTGTCTTACTCCCCGAGACATTCCTATGGAGCTTAATCTCTGCAGAAAACGTGCCAGTCATGGGCTTATGAAAGCATTTAATACAGGACTGAAATAATGGGGAACAGTTAGCTGCTGCTGCACAAGGTTTTGATAACATTTATTTAGAAAGAAACTATTCAGCTAACTAGTAGCTTTACTGTGTTGCGGCCAGGGAAAACCTTTTGTTTTGGATCAGAAGGAAGTTGGTAAGCAAAATTGTCAGAAAAAGTTGTTCAGAAAGTTAAAAAATATGGTATTTAAATAAATCAATTTTTACATTTCTCTTTAATAATGATTCTGCCTTATGAATCCATATTGATGGAAAAAACAATCCTACTTTTTATATAGTTAAAGGGGGTGTTCACCTTCCAAACACTTCTTTCAGTTGAATTGTTTTCAGAATGTTCACCAAAAATTTTTCAATTACTTTGCATTTTTTATTTTATTTTTACAGTTTTTCTAAAATCTTAGTTTAAAGTTTAATGTCCCTGTCTTTGGTGTTTGTGTCTGGCAGCTCAGTAATTCAGGTGCAGACTCTAAACTGTTACAATTTTTCAACATTTAGTTGATACAATAGTTGCTAATACTCCAGAGATACTTCTGAAAATGTATCATTTGTAACAGATGACTGTAATGAAACTCAGGAATTCTGCTCATCAGTGACAAAGATAAGAAATGTATCAATTTAGAACGGTTTACAGGGTCGACGACCCCATTCCCAGAGCTGCTTTAGAAGGTGAAAAATGACACTTTACACTTCAATATTAGAAAAACAGTCACACAAAAAATAGAAAGGAATTGGAAAAAGTCTTTATTTCTGGTGAACTGTCTAAAACCAACTGAACTGAAAAAGTGTTGGACAGTGAATAACAAACATTTAATTGTTTTTAGTAGCCTTAAGTACAGTTAATGTAAAAGTTATGGTAAGTAAACCCCAAGTCCCAAGGATTATAGACCCCATACCTGCAATAGTTGTTCATCACTTATTCAATTTGTTGCTATCGTATCAGACTTTGTGTTTCATTTGCATCATTTATAGGCAAAATATTCAGCAATTGTTTTGCATGTACTGGGGTCTTGCATCTTTTTAGTCATTGAGCCAAATACTTGGATCACAGTAACTGACACACTCATCATCTCAATGACATTTTTAAACCTGCCCACAGATATTAATGAAGTATGCCCACTGGAGTGTCCCATACATGATCCGGTAAGCTGCCAACTCAGTTGGCCGCTTTTAATTAAATAAGAGGCTGTAGACAAACGGTAGCTAGTTGTTATTTTTGTGTAGGAAGGTCTGATATGTATGCCTAAATACCATGGTTTATAAATATGCAAACCATATATACTAGATTGAGGATTTCTTTTTTCATTTTCAGTTGGCAGTGTTCCTGTATGAAAGAGCAGCGCTTGTGGATACATATCCTGTGTTTATCAGCCTTGTGTAAACTCGCCTTTATCTGCCGTTTACTTAGGACACTCATGTTGATCGTTTAAATCATTTATTTGTATTGTTTACTGCAGGCTTTTTTTCTACAGAAGGAAATGCAGATAACATGGCTGTTGGGTAATAGTTGTATATGCTACTGAATATTGCAAAGCAGAAAGATATGTGATACTTATTTTCCAGTTAGACCAGTTGAGCTATATTTTTACCTATGAGAAAGTGCTTTTTTGAGAGTTTAACTCAGAGCTCCCTTGTGCATTCATTTGGATATCTGTTTACTCCAGTTGATAATGTACATGTTGTTATAATGACCATGAATCCTAACCAGAAAAACCAGATTATAAGAGTAAGACCACAAGGCAGCAGCATTTATTTACTTTTTTTTCATAGGTAAGATGTACCAATAGACACCAAGAGGCAAGCTCTCCAAGAGGACCACATCAAATGGAGATTAAAATGAGATTTATTTTACATCGTTAAAAACAAAAAAGCTCTGTTTTACCTTCAGCTGATCAGCGGTTCTCTTGGAGTGCTTGCCTCTTCTTGTCTAATTTTGAGGTTTTCTCCCACCCTTAAGCTATGGCTCTGGGGTAAGGCCACCAACTCTCCTTGTTGAGTGACTTATATACCCTGTATTATCTACTATAAATTTATTGCACTGTTGATCTGACTAAGCAACAGCCCGGGGTTTATACACCCGGCTCAACGTAATCCTGTGTTAGTGTTTTACTCACTGTTGAGGCTGAGGGATGTTATTTATTGATGTAGGATGTACCAACAGCATGTAATTAATTTATAAGAAACTCTAACTGCAGCATTCTGACACATTGAGAGAAGTTGTACAAGCTGTGTCCTTCTCTACGTATATCAGCGGTTCGTGAAGATTTTGCTGCCAATTAATAAAAATCACCCCCAATTTATGAAAACTGGATGTTTAGTAATATAACAACTTGCAGGGTTTTTTTAAAGGGGATGTTTTAGGAATATAACATCCCTTTATATTGCATGAATTAAAGAAAAATTATGTAACATGTAGAAAGCAATGGTACAGGTATGTGACCTGTTATCCAGAATGCTTGGGACCTGGGGTTTTCTGCATAATGGGTCTTTCTGTAATCTTCTTGCCTTTAGGGGGTTACTTATAAAAGGTTGAATGTTAGAGGTTTTTTTATACCTTGAATAAACATAAAAAAGAACTCACAACTCGAATCTTATTTAAGAAAAAACTGGAATAGGAAAAACTCGATTCTGCGAGTTTGCGTTGCCAGTTTTCGGGCAAAAAAATCATGCAGGCTATGGGGACCTCTGGCATTGACTCCTTCATGACCTCGACAGGTTTTAGATGGTGTATTTTCTGATTCAAGCTATTTCCGAGGGGGTATAATAAATCTCGAAAGATTCAAGTTTTGGTTTTTTTTTCCTAACCTGAAATGTGAGTCAACTCGAAATATCTAATTTTTGTGAAAAACATAACGCGAACCTTAATAAATAACCCCCTAAGTCTACTAGAAAATCATGTAAACATCAAATAAACCCAGTAGGCTTGTTTTGCCTCCAATAATGATGAATTATATCTTAGCTTGGATCAAGTACAAAGTATTGTTTTATTATTACAAAATCATTTTTAAATATCAGGATTATTTAGATAAAATTGAGTCTATTATGGGAGATGACCATGTCGTAATTGGAAGCTTTTTGGATAACGGCTCCCATACCTGTATATTAATGGTGCTTTCTGCTTCTGCCAGTAAAACATTCCAAGTGGCTCAGCATTAGTTGATCAATAAGGTGCAGCAATTCATTGTGGTTACTGTATCAGTATGTACAGATGATTGCATTCCTTTCAGAAGTCATTTTGGCATTGCAATAGCGACAATAATAAGAGTTGGTGTGTGCTGATAAATGTGTTTGGTTGCGTTCCAAATAAATACAATTTCTTATCATTGGGAACTGCAGGAATCGCTGCAGGTTAAACACTTGTGATTCACAATGAAAAGTTATTTTGAACTCTGTGTTTTCCACACATGTGTAATTTCTCAGTGACAAAGCACCCCCTGTGCCATTGATTTAAGATGAGCGCAGATTGTGATTTGTAGCTCGTGGAACGGTGACCAAATGTTCCAAATTGCCCTCCATTCAAAGGGAATATGAATTGCTTCCAAGTTCACAGTGCTGTCATGTGACAGGAGCGTATCAGACAAGAATGCAGCCCAGCATGTTTTTGAGAGATACATAGGTGTCAGTTTATGGGAACAGGCACTCAAATGAGTTTACTTTGAATTAGGGGCATTTCGGTCACTTTTTCACTCTCCCGTGGAGTTACAAAAACACCGGTGACAAATTTTGCCCTCTTTGGGGGGGGGAAGAAATGTGCTAATTCACATTTAGCAGAATGTATAATTTGCCTTTGGTATGTGAACAATGTATTCGTTCTTCCCATTTCTCTTGCGGGAACACATTACTGACCAAAAGGCTTTGAGCTTTTTTGCAAAAAAATGTGTTCTTTGTATTTTAAAGGAGAAGGAAAGCTACGGAGGCATTTTATTGCCAATAGATTAGCTGCAATAGTGCAAGCTAGAATGCTACATTTATTCTGTAGAATATTTTACCATACCTGAGTAAAAAGCTCTAGAAACTGTTTGTTTAGAATAGGAGCTGCAGTATTAATGTGGTGTGACATCACTTCCTGCCTGAGTCTCTCCCTGCTCTGGGCTCAGATTACAGTAGAGAAGGGAGGGGTGGGGGGAAGAGGAGCAAACTGAGCATGCTCTTGCCCAGGGCAATGAGGTTTAAGTTGAAGGCAGGAAGTCTGATACAGAAGCCCATGTGTACACAATAGAAGGAAAGAAATGTGGTGTTTCTTTTGACAGAGGACTCAGAGCAGCATTACTTTGGGGGTTTACTGGTATATTTAGATGGACCTTTCTGATAAGACTTACTTAGTTTTAACCTTTCCTTCTCCTTTAAGGAATATGCCTACTTTCAATTACTCTATTTGTAGCCATAATTATGGGCAACATTGGGTGCCCACAGAAGGCTGGTCTGCAAGTTTGGGGTAACCCTATAACCGTGATCACAGACATGTGACGTTAGATAAATAACATGGTGATGTTTAGCCCTGCTAAGGTCAGAACTGCAAGGTTCAGTGTGACTAGCACTATCATGTGCCAGCTTAGGGTCAGTCCACACGAGCAGATTCAGGGAGATTAGTCGCCCCAGCGACAAATCACCTATTCGTCAGGACAACAATCTCCCCGAACTGCCTTCCCCCTGCCCTCCGCCGGCTAAAATGAAAATCGCCTACGGCAATTCACACGCGGCGCTTCGTTTTCCAAAGTCACCCGAAGTTTCCTCGTGTTGATGTGAACAATGCAGGGGGGGATTAAAAGTATTAACAATGCAGGAGTTTATAGTCTGAATTTGAGGTGTAAACAATGCAGGGGCCAGTTAATCTCAGTAGTGATACCTTTTAAAGCAAACACGCAGACAGAATTTTATGTGGAGGGCCACACAAGGGGGGCGGTCGCATGCAGCCCATGGGCCACCAGTTGGGCAGCACTGTTGTAGGGGATATATTTGCTAAGAGGAAAGGTATTTTCAGATTGAAATATCAGTTGTGCAGAGATGATTCATAGACAGTGCAGATGAGTGTAATGCACGTGGGGCTTTTTGTTTCTTGTTGTTGCTGTTTTTGAAGATTAAAACACTTATGCTCCATAGTGAAATTGTTTCTATACAGTCTTGCAGCATGCCATGAACTGATAGCTAATCAGCCCTGCAACATATGGACTCATGGTTTGTTTTATAGTCTCTTCCTTTTTGTTTCATTCATTTCCATTCCTTTATTTACCCAGTAAAACAACCCCCCTAGGACATTTTAGTAGTTTCAGAAAATGTTATCCAGTTCAGCTGAATAGACAGATTTTGTCCAGCTTTTGATTTCACTCAAAAGTATTACCTAAAGTAATTGATAATCCGTAATGGAGCGTGTGTATTATATGTGTGTGTCCACAAGAGCAGATCTCTGCCTGATTTGGCCACCCAAGTGGATCAGCCAAATTGGTTTCAATTGCTGGTCCCTGGACAATGCAGCTCTGTTGAAGGAAGGTGAGGCAGAGCACACTCCTGAAACTTTATGCTGTGCGAATGCCTGGTGCGCAGTGTTAGGAGTACGGCATACTCCAGTAAATCTTAGAATAGAAATACACTGGCACTCAAGGCAACTTCAATGCAGGGTTACCCCTTGCTGGTTTATTTGGTGCGAACGTGAACAAGGGGTAACCCTGCATTGAAGTTGCCTTGAGTGCCAGTGTATTTCTATTTCAATTAGGGTTGCCACCTTTTGCAAAAAAAAAGGGGCGTGGGGTTGTGATGCAAAGGGGCGGGACCACGGCGTGGCCAGGACAAAAACCGAAGGACAAGCTAAGTTTACAGGGGATGGGGGGCGGGCCGAGGGGTCTTTTTAAGGGTATTACAAATTTACCGGCAGCTACATTGCCGGTAAATTTGTAATACCGGCCCCGGCCTTGGCAGGTGTGTTACCGCCTAGGACAGTAAAATACCAGCCGGGTGGCAACCCTAATTTCAATGCAGCTCTGTGCCACAAGTTTACAAACCTGCTGATAGATTCTTGCTGATTTTCAGGGAATTCATTACTTTTATCAGTGTGTGTTTGGCCAACTATAGGGTAATGGCACACAGAAAGTTTTGTTGCCCACACTAAATAACCTATAAAAAGGGGCAACAAACTAAAAATCCCTGTATATTTTTCGTTTGATTAGCCAGGTAAACTGTTTTACTGGTGATGATTCAGGTTGATGCCTAGATGTTTAAGAAACCTGCCCTAAATATGATCGAGCAAGGTTGTTTCCTGCTTTAGAAATCATATATTATATAGGTTATATAAATTAGCTGCTGTGTAGCCATAAGGACTGCCATTCAAACTGAACAGTGCAAATAAACGCCTGCATAAATAAGGGCTGTGATTGGCCATTTGGTAGCCCCTATGTGGACAGGCAGCCTACAGGAGACTCTGTTTGGCAGTACATCTGGTTTTTATGCAACGAAAACTTGCCTCCAATAAGCACCTGCTTTAAGGCCACTGGGAGCACCATCACCGTGTTGTCTGTAGAGCAGGCACTCAAAGAGAAGTCCTCCAGACAGATAAGTTAAAAAGTAAGTATTTATTGGAATACATACATTCTTAAGTGTTGCAAGTACACAAAATGCATAAGGCTGTAATCCATGTTTGTACATCAATGAATACTTACTTGCTTTTTAACTTATCTGCCTGGAGGACTGCTCTTTGAGTGTCTGCTCTACAGACAACACGGTGATGTCCGCTCCCTTAAAGGTGTATGGCCAGCTTTAACACATAGCAGTATAACCCCCTTTTCAGCATCAGTTTAATAAAAAGGGATTGTGCCAAACATTTTGCCTATTGTTTAATTAGGAATTATGTTTTTTTTTATTTGGTTTTTTTTTATAGTTCTTGTGCAAAACTAGTAACAACCTCTGAAATTGAAAGCAAATCCACATTCCATTTCTACAGGTTTTACATGCATAATGAAATCAAATAAGCAGTGCGAAGCCCTCTGTTTATTAACAGCCACCCCCATATAGTATGTAACTCAGTACCTTCAGCAAAATCTGAAATTTAACATAAAGATATGATTTGATTGTTAATAATTATCTAGATATAATGTGAGTGGCTTTTGTATCTCATGTATAGGAAAAGAAGATATTTCAGATTCCGTGGATGCATGCTGCTCGTCATGGTTGGGATGTTGATAAGGATGCTCCTTTATTCAAGAATTGGGCTGTACACACGGGTATGGGCTGCATTTATTACATTTTTAAGAATTAAATCTATTAAATTAGACATAGGGGTGCTTCAGTCATGAAGCAACATGAGAACCTTGCTTTAGCAGGTACATTATCAGGAGCAGCAAAAGCTCCTCTGGTAATTTCAAGAGACCAGATTCTTAAAATTTGGCTCTTCTAGTAAAGACAATGCTGCCCCTCCACCTGCTGTAATGGCTGTAGTGGCATCAGGGTTGCTTGTCTCAGGCACAGCAGTTCAGCTGCTGTTCAGCAGCAACATGTACTTTGAATGACACATTTGCAAGTTTAAAGGGGAACTATTGCAAAAATGTTGTCTTACTGAAATAAGAAATTTTTTAAATATAATCAATAAAAATATTCTGAACCTTTTCTGATATAAGACAGTCTCCCTTCTCAACATCTGTCTCTCTTCATGCAGTTGGGAGTCAGATTTCCATTGGCAGATCCAGTATATCTTTTAGAGGGGGGCTCCTTTTACCTAGATATATTAGAGCTCACTCTATTAAAAATCACCAGAAATCTTGTTTCCCTAGGTTTGTGCCAACGTCAGTTATTTAGCTGGATCGGTTATTTGAGTGAACTCTAATACAAATGCAGGGAAAGGAAGCCCCCTAAAAGATATTGGGGTATATTTATCAAAGAGTGAAGTTAATAGTGAAGTTCCGCCACTAGAGTGAAATTCCGCCACTCTCCATTCATTTCTATGGGATTTTTATAGGCGTATTTATCAAAGGGTGAACTTTCACTTCACCCATTGATAAATACGCCTTTCAAAATCCCATAGAAATGAATTGAGAGCTGTGGAATTTCACTCTAGTGGCGGAACTTCACTCTTTGATAAATTTACCCCATTGGATCTGTCAAAAAAAAAAAAAAAATCTGACTCGCAACTCCTGCATGAAGATAAGAGAGTGAAGATAAACTTGATTATTTCAGAAATGATACAGAATATTTAATTGATTGTATTTTGAAAGTTACCTATTTCAGTATGATGAAGCTTATATTACATTTTTATTTTCCTGATAGTTCCCCTTTGAGGCAGTGGGCAAATAAGGAAGGTGAGAGCCTTAGTTTAGTATTATATTGGGGCTGTTTTACAGGTGAAACACTTTATATTCTCATATTTAGAACAAGATGGGCCCCTTAAACTGATCTTCTGCACCTGTGTGTGTTGCATCAGTGGAAATAACAGATTTGCAAATGTATCTTTCCACTAATAGCTTGGAGTGGAACTGCTCGGTGCAGTTTGTCTTACATTACAACTTGGTGTATTGCCATCCTTGGTTTGGCTAACCAAAGGATATTGGTCTCTGCATAAACCAACACAAGGGATTGCTGCCTTACCTGCAGAGTCTTTCTCTCCTGTGGGTGAAATCACTAGGGGACAAGTCGTCTGGAAGTGGTGAACCCCACCCACCAACAATAATTGTGGTTTCCAGTTGGCAGTTGCAGCTTCATTTGCTGTCACCCTGTCCCTGCTAACAGTGGCCCTTGCTGAATTAGAAAATATTGAAATCCGAGGTGATGCTATACAATATATACAATGTAATTACTCTATATACACTTTTGTATCTAGATTGCTGAATTTGTATGTTTTTTTTCGTAAAGGGAAGTATCAACCTGGAATAGACAAGCCAGACCCAAAGACATGGAAAGCAAACTTTCGCTGTGCTATGAACTCTTTACCGGACATTGAAGAAGTTAAGGATAAAAGCATGAAAAAAGGAAACAATGCTTTCAGGGTGTACAGGATGATCCCAGTAGCAGACAGACCATCAAAAAGAGGTAAACCTCTGGTATTGTATTATTTTTCATTATGTTTCTTGCAACTGTTTATGTGATGCGCTATTTTTTCCATTTATCTGTTCATTTACAGCTGCACTAATGATTCAGGTGAAATGAAACTTGTGAGCACAGTTGAATCACACAGAAATACTTTTAAGCTTAAAGGGGTTGTTCACCTTCCAACACTTTTTTCACTTCAGTTGGTTCCATATAGTTCATCAAAAATAATGACTTTTCCCAATTACTTTCTATTTTCTATGTGTGACTGTTTTTCTAATATTGAAGTCTAAAGTGTAATTTTTCACCTTCTAATGCAGCTCTGGGAGGGGGAGTCACGACCCTGTAAACTATTCTAACTAGAAACATTTAGTTAATACATTTCTTATCTTTGTCCCTGCTGAGCAGAATCTCTGGGTTTCATTAAAGGCAGCTGTTAGAATTGATAAAATAGTTGCTAATACTCAGAGAAGCACCTGAGAAATGTATCAACTTTATGTTACAAAATTGTAACAGTTTAGAGTGCGCCATTAAACTTTAAACTTAGATTTTGGGGGGAAAAAAAGATAAAAAATGGAAAGTAATTGAAAAATGTCTTTATTTTTTGGTGAACAATCTGAAAACAATTGAACTGAAAAAAGTGTTTTGAAAGTGAACAACTCCTTTAAGGCAAGTAATAGGTCTGATGTGGGCCAAGCCTTAAAGCTGGCCATAGACGCAAAGATCTGATCATACGAATCGAGGATTCGTACGATTTTCGGACCGTGTGTGGAGAGTCCCGTCATTTTTCGTCTGGCGGAGATGGGTCATTTGGTCAACAGGTTAGAAAATTTCTGTCGGCTGCCCATAATATATCTGCATGTATTGCCGATCGTACAATGCCTAATATTAAGAAAAATCACTAAACTGTTGTGTATTCTTAATATTTTCTGCACATTTTGTTTTATTTGCCATTCTTATAGTCTTTGGGATAATCATATTTAACTAGTGTGCTAATATTGTTGGAACAGCAGACAGCATAGCACATATGTGAAAGTATTGCTACTTCCCTGTTAGTTAAGAGGTTAAATAGTAATGCTGCTCCTGAAAAGCAGTTTATTGGTAGTATATGAGATTGAGAAATAGTGGAATTATGAAAGGAACAACCATGGGGACGATTGCATAACACTTACAACAGCAATAAAAGCTGCTACCAAACCCCGGAAAGGGACGCTGGGTGTATATTTAATGTGTGTGTGTTGTGCCTAGATAACAACATGGCTTATGTTACAAGAATGAAAAAAAACCCCTCTTGTTTTACTGGCTACTAAGCTACCTGGCTTTGCTTTTATAGGGAAAAAAAATAAAGGAGATAAAGAAGAAAAAACCAGACTGGAAAAGGTAAAATCTTTTCTTACATATAACCTGAATGCAAAATAATCCAAACTGTGTGTGGACACTGTGTGTTGTAGTGTGAATTTGAATCCAGGGCCCTCTAATGCATGTTTGTATTGATTCAACTGTGAGAGCTGCCATACAACCTTCCACATTAACAATTTCAGTTCTTAATTCTCTGTGCAATGTCCCGGTTACATTTCGTTTTCCTATTCCTGATTCTAAATACAAACATGATAGACACAACATGTCCACGTGCATTAATATGTACATTTAGAAATAGTTTTTTTTGGAGTGTTAGATGATATGAGATGCATGACTTTTGTCACTGAAGCTGGGTGAAATACTAATATACTAAGCCCCTGATATCTTGTGCATCATATAGATCAGCTCAGGTGTGAAGGAGATATGTCACCAGAAGCCCTAATGTAAAAATTCTTGTATTACCCTGATATACAAAGTGTCACTCCAACAGTTTATTTTGCAAATTTAAGTGGAAAAAAAACAAGCAAGATGTGGTGAAATATACACGGTCAGTGCTCCATCCAGGGGAGCAGTGTACCTCCCATTATTAATGTTTTTAGACCACAGCAGACATTACTCGCTGGAGCTCATATGATTGAATAATGTTGTGACATTTTGGGCTTCTGCTACTGGGATTTGATCTGTGATGTGTTATAACAAGTATCATTGCTGAGCCCAGGGCAGAATCATCCTGTGGCCTTCAGGTCATGTTATGTTATGTTATATGCTGTATATATAGGGCTAGAAAAACTTTCAGAGAAGCAGTTGGTTATTTTTCTCTGTTTATAATTTCCCCTAGCAATAACACTGGCATCAGTACCATCTGGCACTGCAAATACTAGAGAGAGAGGCGACTTATCTCCCCTATGATTTCTCAGTACAGACATGTGCAATTAGTTTAGTTGTCCGTTCAGAGAGGATTCTGGTATCCTGAACTAATCCTTATTTTGTCTGAAAGTCCTTTGCAGGACCTGGCTACAATATAATCCAATCTATGTTGCTGCAATGTATGTGTTTGTTTTGTACAGGAAGAATCTACTGAACTACCAGCACCTTCAATCAATGGAGTATCTCTGGCAACCCTACCGTTTAACGTTTTTAATCAACCCATAAAAACCGAAGTTGATAGCACTGTGAATATAGTAGGTATGTACTTTGGTTATCTTTGCTTTTACTGCATGTTCATTGTGTGTGTGTAAGAATAACAGCTGAGTGTGCTGTGGACTCCTAAGTATTCAGCCTGGTTTATGTTCTTAAGTGGTGGAACTAGTGCTAGCTTGCTGTGAGACTGATAAGTGGTGTGTATGAGCAGGAAAAAGCAAATAGGGGATAGTGTTTTGTGACTGGTGGTCTGTGTGTTTGGGACAAGTTACGCTGTGTAAATGTAAATATTTAGAGGCACATTTATCAAGAGTCAAATTTCGAAATCATGTGAGTTTTTTTTAATATACTCAATTTTGACCGGTGGGTTATTTAAGACAAAAATCGAATATCTAAACACTAATATTACTGACCTGAAAACTTGAATCGAATTCAACCAAACTCGATTGGAGTTTTTTTTCTCTGAAAAATACTAGAATGTCAGGAAGACTACGAACATATCCAAATTGGTCACTGCACCTCTCACATTGACTTATGCATGAATTCGGCAGGTTTTAGGTGGCGAATAGTCGAATTCTTAAAGGTCCAGAGTATGATAAATCTCAAATCGAGTTTGGATAATTCCCTAGTCGATTTTGACAGTTTTGACCATAAAAAAAAAAAAAAAACGAAAATTGTTTCCTTGGGGGGAGTGTTGTTTTAAGGGTAGGGACACACTGGATGATTTGTCGCCAACGTTTTAAAAAAGTAAATCGCGGCGACAAGACGATCGTCTTTTTTGAACAGACGATTCACAGCGACTATTGGCACAGAGCGATTTGTATCCCATTACTCCACCCAAACCGGAAGCGGTTTGTGCTTCCCGCTGTAACCTGGCGTCTTTACGTGCTTGCGTTCTTGCGTCATTGTGTTCGCATTGTAATTTGAATACAATTGCTGCTACTTATCTGTATGCGTGTCTAGGAGATTTCAGTGCTTTTCTATGTACATGCTATTTCTGATGAATCGCTCGGAAAAGGGTTTCAGTGCGTTTTGGAGCTACAGGCGATTCACAAACGCGCTGTGGGCACAGGAGCTGGCGTCTTTCATTTGGTTTTGTTCAGAGACAAAACAAGCGATATGTCGCCGCGATTTGCTTTTTAAAAACGTTGGCGACAAATCGTCCAGTGTGTCCTTACCCTAAGGGATGGGCTTCTTTCAGAAAAAATGTCTTTCCAGATGGCCAGTCAGTATACACACGTAAATGCAATGGAACTGCCTTGCTATCAATATGTACACACTGTGGAACACGCACAATCAATGGCTGCTTTGCCCGTATTTATTTGCCCTCTCCTGGATCTTGCATTTGGCACTACGACAACTTGATTTTGTGCCCAGCTCCTTTTGCCCTTCTGTTGGTTGTTTCCATTCATCTCTTGCCTTGTACTCAGGAAATACTGGCTATTTCTTTACTGAAAATATTGTGGCTTTGTGGTTCCAGTAGGGAACAGGGCTGAACATCTATTGTTATGCCTCCCACCCCAGCCGCAAACAGGGAAGCTGCAGCATAGGTGATGTATCGGTGCTGTACTGAGCATTAGGGAGGATTGTCACAGCAGCAGTAGCTGACAGATGAGAAGAGAAATAACAAACGTGTGGGTTTCTGTTCTTTGTGGGAAAGGGAGCCTGCACATATATCTGGCTGCACAATAACATATTATTTTGGAGCCAACTGGCATGTAACATTTCCTTGTGAAAGTGTACTTTCCCTTTCAAGATGTGATGTTTGTAGTAGTGCAGATCATAAGAATCAGAATGATATGCTGTTTTGCAGACTTTCCCATTTTTAATGTCAGGCAGGTAGTGGACTTTGGGCAAATAATCTCTACAACACCGCCCCCGCCCAATGTTGACAGCACTACTGCTGGTTACATTGTGTGTAGGCGCTGATCAGCCATGAAAACTCCCTGCTGCATTTTTTCCTTTCACTCCATGTGTAATGAAACGGATTCCTGACAGATGCATGTTTGATTCCTGTGCAGCCACAATTATTAATATGTCATTCATAACATTCTACAACTGCACTGCTTACTTACAGTATATACACACACACACCAGTCACACATACACACTTTTGTACTGTGCCTCCATAAAACTGTCAGCCACCAGCAGCCACCCAGCAGGGTAATGTTACTGTGAGGTGCCATATTCTGAATTCATGTATTTTTCAGTTTTTTTCATTTAATGGGAACCTCCGGTAATTCCCCATAGCTGGGAAACCATGAGTCTGACATATTTATTTGCACACATGTGGTTTAGTTATGAGTCACTGTAAGCTCTGCACCCCTTTTTCATTTCTCATGACGTGCTACCAAAAATAGCCGTTTCCATTGGCACAGTGTGGAAAGTGTGTGTGGGTAAGCTCAGCCATCGCTTTGCACATAGGAAAGTCTGTATAAAAAAAAGAAACAAGTGTTGGATATTAATGTGATTTGTGTTACACTGCAGTGCGTCGGTATTACTAGTTTCACATTCATTCAGATTGTCGTTATGACTTTTGACGTTCTCTATTGTGCATTGATCACTTAGAAATAAAACCTGGCTGGAATGATGGCAGCCATTGTATTGGATCACTGGACACCATAAGGAAAGTTGGAACTGATGCGTGTCCCCAGTTGTCTCTAGATGTGAATTGTTCAGAAATTGTCACACATGCGCCCATGTTTACTTGTTACAAATTCCAGAAGAATTAGTGATCCTGAAGGTTTTATTAAATATTGTTCTATTCTTTTGCCAGTTGTGGGGGAGCCTATGTATAACACTGGTATAGTAGAAGAGATGATCGTCGCCAATCCCCCTGACGTCTGCCAAGTTGTAGAGGTAACAACAGAAAGCGAAGAGCAGCCGTCAGTAAGGACGCAACTTTACCCTTTGCAAATCTCTCCCGTTTCTTCGTATGCTGGTTAGTATTCAAACTCCACCTGAAAATGGCTTTAATTTTTAACAGCAGTACAATGTCTACACTGAGCTGTAATTGGCTAGATACTGCGTTGTGGAAATGATTGAGCACCTTGCTACAGTTTTACCTTTCATTATGTGAATGATCACAAGGCATAATATCCAGTCAGTAGGATAGTTAAGCAAGGTCTCATTCCTAGACTTCAGTGAAACGTGTCCTCCAGAGAGGCACGCTGCTTGCTGAGATAGGCCAAGCTGTAAATCAGTACAGAAGTGTTGCTCTACAATGTTCTTTACTTTACTTTTGGGCATGTTTAATTAGTCATGTTAGCTCTCTCTCTTTTATTATTTTCCTCGTGACTCGTACAAATATTTTTGGTCCCGTAGATGTTTACCTTTTGGCCTTGTAAGCAAAACTGGTTTTACCAGTCTGCCTGGACCAAAGCCACCCATGCAATAAAAATAACCTTGCATTTGTTTTCCTACGGCACATTTGGTATATAATTCATTATCTGTTTATTTCAATCCTATTCACTGAAACTTTTTTTGCAGAAAGCGAAACAGACAGTGTACCTAGCGATGATGAACGGATGGTAAGTGACATTTATGTAAATACAGCTAGTCTGTAAAAGCCAATGATGTAGATTACTTTGTTTCAGCCATAAGAAAAATTATTTTCCAATATCTATCGGAAAGCAGGGCTTTTCCAATATCTATCGCAAAGGGAGGAGCAACTTCATATTAATAATTCAGAATGAGAAAGGGAGATGTCCAGATATGGAGAAGATTAAAACATGCATTAAAAACATTTCTTAAAACAGAACAATGTGTCACTTCATATGAACTGAATCCACTGCTTTGGGGAGTTTTTTTTTTGAGAAGTGTTCAAAATCGAGTGAGCTTTGCATTGAATGTATGCAGTGCTTTTCTATAGCCACTTTACAAATAAAACTCATTTTGGTTTTTGCACATCATTAGCACTCATTATTCTTGTTAAGTATATCTATAGTTATACGTCAAATCAACTGGACTTGCTGTATTTTTTTTCCCCTTGAAGACATTTCGCTAGTCATCCGACTGGCTTTCTCTATTCAGAGAGGAAAAGAAATACAGCAAGTCCAGTTGATTTTACTTATAACTATAGATATACCATGACCTGGATGAATGAGAACCTTCACAGACATTCATTTCCCTTTTCTCTTTAATAAGGCAATTTCATGTTGAATAAGATGTAAGAGCTGTTACTGTGCATGGTATAGAGGTGTGACTGTACAGATGGTTTTCATGATTAATTGCAGCTAATGGTAACACAGGCCAGTACTTATTATATAGAGCACATTATCTCTTCTTGCTCTGGAAGGGAGAGTGATACTAAAGCATGCTCCATGTATGAATGAGTGCTAATAGTTGTATGTGCTATGGTCACAGAGATTCGTTACTGCTATTCTTAATAAAAACATACAAATCAGTTCATTTCTTGCATGTTTTATTCTAACATGTTCCTTTTTTTTTTTAAACTTATTTTTTTTACATATTTAAGAGCCGTCAACGTCTGCAGAAGATCCCTGGCAGCAAAGAGTCTGTAAGAACGTCAAGCCAAAGAGCCCCTTATAATTTACCTGGCATGGCAACATTTGTAACCTCCAAACCAGACCTTCAGGTCACTATAAAAGAGGAGAATTGTCCTCTCCCTTACAACAGCTCATGGCCTATATTCCCAGACAGCTCACCTTATTCACAGACGGGTGCATCCTCTTCACTAAATAGCTCCCGACAAGACCATGAAACTAGAGCTTCTGTCATTAAGAAAACCTCAGATGTTACACAGCCGCGGCTCAAGACATGCTAAGGCCATGTTGCAGATTTGGATCGATATTCAGTATGGGAACAAATATTGTGGAAGAACTCGTTGGCTGCCTTTAAGATATTGGATTACCAAAGCAAAGGATCTGATTGTCAAGCGTAGCTATGGACAGCTCATTGTAGCAGAGGATTTTCTCAGGATTGGGCCATGGGGGCGGTCCAAGTGAGTCTAAAAAGGAAATAAATCATTAAAGCTTGACCAACTTCCATTATGGGGAAGGTCAAGGCTGAGGACATGCAACAAGGCCTTTGGACAATAAAATGTGAAACTGCAAGAACCTTATTCTTTTTTTTTTTTAACAAAATCTGTGTTGTAAATATGTATATTTTATACTTAAGTTCTAGCTATCTGCTTGTGCACCTCACAAACAAGCACTCGCACATAAAGGCGGCCTTCTTTTGTACTGCTGTAAATGGAACTTAGGCCAAATCCTGTCGCCAGGTAGAAACACTAGTTTCACTGAAAGCTCTGGCTGTTGTGCCTGTGACTGAAACAATGAATTTATAGGTAACAAATTACAATGATTAACAACAGGGATCCGTTTTCTAACCTTGCTTCGCTCACAACCAAGGTACATATAGGAATTGCTATCAGTCCCAAGACTTGAGAGTTAATATAAAATAGAATTATGCAGACATATAATGACCAGAATTTAACTATTAACTCCCAGAGCAAGCTATTTTTTTATACAGGGGGGTATTTTATTTGAAGCAAAATCCAAAGTTAACATAATTATTTTCTATTTTTTTTTTCTTTTATACAACAAATTTATTATATGATTCAGTTTCCTGTTTGTCAGCAAAACTGTCGTGGCACATTTTCGTAGGTCCTTTGTTTCCTAACATGAAACTGATATATATATATATTAATCTATTCTGTAGAAAGCAAATTTATTATTATTATCCTGTGGATTGACAAATAAATAGTCATTGCAGTTTTATTTGTAAAGTTTTTCTGTCTGCACTTGTTTCTTTTTCAGAGACAAAGGAGGATGAAGAGTTGTTTCTCTCACGGGTGAAAGAAGAAGCTTTGTTTATGCTCTTGTGATGGAGTTGTATGTGACACTGTATTCTGCCTTTCCCTTTATTAGGGTTACCAGCTGTGCTGCTATGCATTAGGTATTCTATCACTGGAAAATGTGCAACACTGGCCTGAAAGGTAAAACAAACAGTAACAAAAGGAGAAAGGATAAACTGTGATGCTCTTTGTATGTTTGGTTCTACATTGAAAAAAGGGAGTTGGCATGAGAGAGAGAATCTGTTAAATGTATATTTATACAAATTATTTTCCTCTTTTTCTTTTCTACAAAGCTATGCTTTCTGTTACTGACATTTTTAGATTTGATCCCAGAGCTTTGACTCTTCTTGTTCTAGTGTCACACAGTTAGAGGCACATGTATCAAAGAGTCGAATTTTGAATTCATGGGAGTTTTTAAAAACTCTCATAAACTCGAAATTTGACCAATCGAAATATATTAATAGAATTGAATTTTCTCGTACGCATTGAATCGGCCCAAAAACTCAAATCTAATTCGATTTGAATTAGAAAAACTCGAATCTAATTCGATTCGAATTAGAAAAACTTGAATCAAATTTGAGTCGAATTAGAAAAAATTATGATCAAATTAAATTCGAATTAGAAAAACTTGAATCGAATTTGAGTCGAATTAGAATAACTCTAATCAAATTCCAGTCTAATCTTTTTTTCTCTGAAAGAAACCCAAATGTCAGGAAGGCTGCAAACGTGCCAAATCAAATTGATCCCTGGACCTCTCCTATTGACAGTAATTTGGCAGGTTTTAGGTGGTGAATAGTAGAATTCGAGTTCTTAAAGAGCCAGAGTATGATACATTTCGAAATTTGAATTAAAACTCGATTCTAGCTTGGATAATTACCTATTAGAATTTCAGTTTTGACCAAAAAAAAAAAAATAAAAAATTGCCTGATGCTTCACTTTACCTATCCATTACCCATGTTCCTCTATGAGGTGGCTGTCATATTTGTGCAGCATAAGTCTGTCAGCTTTAGAAACTCTTAACAGGTTGGCCAAAGGGACCGTCAGGTTGGCAAAACAGTTGGGTTTAGGAGCTTCAAGTAACAATTATTTACAAAAGCAGAACTATCTTATATATATATATATATATATATATATATATATATATATATATATATGTATATATATATATATATATATATATATATATATATATATATGTGTATATATATATATATATATATGTGTATATATATATATATATATATGTGTATATATATATATATGTGTATATATATATATATATATATATGTATATATATATATATATATATATATATGTATATATATATATATATATATGTATATATATATATATATATATATATATATATATATAATGCTGTATATTCAGGAAAAAACTGCTAACGTTTTGTATAGCTGTTTTTTGCTGAATAAACACCATTTTTTCATCTTGCATAAGACCTGTGAGTGCATGCCTTATTTGGGACAGTTATCTTATTGTTTGCATTTTGCATCCAGGCACACTTAACCTTTATAAGTGCCGTGCCGGCTTCAAGCAAGTTTTCGTGTGTGTAATATATATATATAATTAGTGTACACAAGGGGTGGATTTTGGGGATGAAATTGCACACCAGTATTTTTGAGCCAAATCTGCCCCAAGTTTTGCACACTTTGCTGGAGTGATTTTGTCCCATTCCTGCTGACAGCTTTGCTTTGTGCTTGTTTGCCTTCATTTCCAAACACTGACCCAGATTCTCAGCTGGACTGACATCAGGGATTCTAATGAGCCATTGTAGAACATTTATTTTGTTCTTTAGAGCGTTACTTAAAGGAGAACTAAACCCCCCCCACAGTCAAAAGGCCCCCCTCCACCGAGACTGACGAACATGCCATCCCTGTGCTCCTCTGCGCTGTTCTGCATTTGTGGTCCGTATTTTTAAATGGGGCACAATTCTGGAGTAACACTGTACAGGAGGGAAGGGCCAGTGAAGGGGGGGCCAGACTTTTGACTGTGGGGGGTTTAGTTCTACTTTAAAGGAATAGTAACACCATCAGAAAAGCGTTTTAAAGGAATGACAATATAATAATAATATATTGCTTCCCTGCACTGGTACAACTGGCGTGTTTGTTTCAGAAACACAAATATCGTTGACATAAAAAAGCTGCTGTGTTGTCATGGGGGCAGCCATTCAAGCACGTGATACACAGTAGATAGCAGATACGTTCTGAAGAATCCCATTGTATACTACAGAGCTTATCTGTTATCTGCTGTGTATTCTGTACCACTGCAGGGCAGCAATACATTATATAGTCATTCCTTTAAAACACTTTAATTTGGTGTTACTGTTCCTTTAAGCCTTGTTTTTGGGATTGTTGCCCAGCTCAAACCTGCAGTTCTCCAAAGATTTGGAATGACCATTTATTTGTGTAAATAGTGATGTATGACAACTGCAAAGTTCAACCCCATATTCTTCATCATGCCTTTATAAGGTTCAGGAACAATAATTATATTTATATCAAATTATTGGATCAGAATATTGAAAAAGGTGGAATGCATTATATTATATCAGAGGTCCCTAAAGGGGGTTGTTGCTTTTAAGGCAATGGAGGCCCTGAGCAGTGTCCAGCCTGAAGGGCAGCTAGTGTAAGATATGAATGGCAGTTTGCTCTCTTGGTGATCCTCAATGACCAGTTTGAAGAGCATTTGCAGAGAGATTTGTAATGATCACTAATTTGCTTCTCTCTGTAAAGCGCTGTGCAATATGTTGGCAAAATTAATATATTTAATTATGTAATTAATAATTATGGGCCTTTAGCAATTGTTGGACCTGAAAACCTGAACAAAGTCTGATTGTTATAAGGAGCTCAAACATAACTGAAATTACATTATTGATCCTCTGTTGGATCTCCTCTTATTTGTTCTCTAAGGTTCCATAAATGTAATGAGCAAATATATCATAGGAATGCGCCAAATGCAGGAAGAAATTTGGGGATAGTCTACACCCTGTTATTCCACCGAACCCAATCCAAACCATTAACATGGAGTGGGATTCAAATGCTGGGCAGTTGCAGGTGACAAGCTTGGAAACTATTTTTGGGGCCTTGGAGGATTTGTATTAAGCCTGATCAAAAAATCCTGAAATTGATGCAGCCTTGATATTCAAAGGGGAACTATGGCGAAAATAAAAATGTAATATAAGCTTCAGCATACCGATACAATATAAATATATATAAATACAATCAATTAAATATTCTGCATCATTTCTGAAATAATCTAGTTTATATTCGCTATTCCACTCTCAGCATCTGTTTCTCTTCATTTTGTCTTCAATCAGCAGTTGGGTGTCAGATGAATGATCCAATATATCTTATAGGGGACTCCTTTTGCCTAGAAGATGTATTAAAGATCATTTTATTAAAATCACCAGACATCATGTCTCTCTACATGCAGAATTTGTGCAAAAGGCAGTTATTTTGTTAGATTTTGTTTGTACTGGAATCAGTTATTTGAGTGAGCTCTAATACATCTGCTAGGAAAGAGAGCCCCCCTATGAGATATATTGGATCTAACTGTCAATGAATGAATGAATATCTATCTGCTGCATGAAGACAGAATGAAGAGAAACAGATGCTGAGAGAGGGATAGTGAATATAAACTTGATTATTTCAGAAACAATGCAGAATATTTAATTGATTGTATTTAGAAAGTTTCAGTATATTGAAGTTTATATTAAATTTTATTTTTTGCAATGGTTTCCCCTTTTAATATAAAATAAATATTTTATAATGGTTATTAAAGTACAGCCATGTTCTTGCTCTAAACACCTGCAATATTCTCATGTCTCAACCTTACTGTAAACATCAACCATCATAACAGGAACAGAAACTTCTTCAGAATTTAATATAGTACCAGGAACATTTACCTCTGAAACTGGTGTAATCGTGTCTTGCACAGGCACAGAACCATTACTGAAAACTCCCACAGCTTCCTCACTCTGCATCGTAGTCTCCCTATTCAGCACAGTTCAAATGGGACAGTTAGCAAACAACTGCAGGGGCATTCACTGAAATCTATACAGACTCAAATGTTTATTATAAGCAGTTACAGCCAGACACCCTCTTGTATTACCATTTAAACACTAATTAGAAACAGGGTAAGTTCTAAACCCGTAAAACCTGACTAGTAGAAAGTTGTTAGGTGACGAGTTCTATTTGTAAACAATACTAATGTGAAAGTGAGCGACCTCTTTAAAGAAGAAATTATTAAAAAAAACCCTACCACCCCACATATACCCCCCTCCCTCCCCCCCAGCCTAGCTGCTACCCCGGCTAAATGCCCCTAACTTTTTACTTACCCCTCGGTGCAGATTCAGGGATCGGCGTTCACGGCAGCCGTCTTCCGGGTCTTCTGTAATCTGAGAATGAGAGCGGTGCATGCGCAGTTGGAGCAATTTCCCAGTTTACGACAACTGCATGTGCTGAAATGGACGGAAAGTGCCGAAGCGTCGGAAGATGGCTGCTGTGAACTCCGATCCCTGAATCTGCACCAAATGGTTAGTAAAAAGTTTGGGGCATTTGGCCGGGGTAGCAGCTAGGCTGGGGGTGAGGGGGGGGTACGGTTTTTTTAATAAGGGGTTTATTTCTCCTTTAAAGTAGGGTTAACAGATCATTTGGAAATTCAGGGACACGTAACATAAGGGATCCCCAAACTTCTTTTACCCGTGAGCCACATTTATATTTAAAAAGAATTGGGGAGCAACATCAACATGAAAAAAAGTTCCTGGGGTTCCAAATAAAGCCTGTTGTTGGTAGCCCCTATGTGGAGTCTCTGTTTAGCAGTACATCTGGTTTTATGCAACCAAAACTTTCCTCTAAGCCTGAAATTAAAAAATAAGCATCTGTTTTGAGGCCACTTAGAAACATCCAAGGGGTTGGTGAGCAACATGTTGCTAATGAACTGCTGTATATTAAGGGGGTTGTTTATTAAAGGTTGTGTTTCCCCAAAAAATTCAAGTTTTTCTAGGGTAGTTTCACTAAAAAAACTCTAGGGATATAAAAATATAGTATGCCCCAAAGCTGCTAAAAGCCCAAGTCCAAAAATACTGCAGCTAAAACCTGTCAAGGCCATGTAGAAGTCAATGGCAGAGGTCCCTTTAAGCATTTGAAAATGTTTTTTGCCTTCATGATTTTCATTTAAAAAAAAAAAAAAAATCCTTGTGGTATTCAAGGATTTTTATCCTGTAACTGGATAAATTCGAGGTATTGAGTTTTTTCCCCCGCTTGCATTCAATCTAGTTTTTTTTACATTCGGGTTTTTTCATAAATAAGCAAACATCTTTATTTGAGGTAGGAAAAAAACTCACAAACTCGACCTTTGATAAATAACCAAGTAAAAAATGTCACCTCGCATGGAATCTTGTTTGGAGTGGAATGGGCCATAACTGCCTCAGAACAGGGTGCCAAGCTGCTAATGTACTTACCCCACAAAACTTGCAGCTCTAAATACAACCTAATATTGATCAACAAGTATCTGCTTTTTGGCTTCATTCACTTTTGTGTTCCATAAAAACTATTTGCAATAAAGAGATCATTTTTTTTGTAAATCAAATAGAAAAAAATCTCGGTTAAATCCATTTTAATTCTAGGAATGGGACCTGTTATCCAGAATGTTCAGCGCCTTGGGTTATCTGGATAAGGGATCTGTCTATACTTTGGATCTGTATACCTTTTTCTACTAGTCAATCAATTGCACATTAAATAAACCCAATAGGCTGGTTTTGCCTCCAATAAGGATTAATTATATCTTAGTTGGGATCAAGTACAAGGTACTGTTTTATTATTACAGAGAAAAGGGAAATCATTTTTAAAAAACTATTATTTGGAGGAGTAAGGCCTTCTCATAATTCAAAGCTTTCTGAATAATGGGTTTCCGGATAACAGATCCCACACCTGTATTACCCCAGACAGTTTATAATAGATTACTTGTGATGAGACTCTCTCTAAGAATAGTGAAGTATAAAAATAACTGATACAAAAGAACATAACTCTGTCAGTAGCGACACATGAAAAAATGCAATTGTAATGCAACTTCCCCTTTAAATTGGGTGGTGCTTCTATATGTCACTCCCTACAACAAGGGTCTTTCTTGCAGGTGGTACCAAGCAGAAGCCCTGGAATGCCTGTAAAAACTGAATAATTCCATCTCTTATCATTCATTTGAGCTGCAGACAGATGAAATGTCCTGATCTGTAAAGACAAATTCTCTTATCTGGTAGAGTAACAATTATATTTATATTCAGCCTCTTTGACCCACGTTATCTTGTACCTTATCTGCTTGTCTCTTGCAGATCCCCTCCTTAAATTACTTTTTTTTTGTTGGTCATTTGACCTTTGAGCTGAATGTTGTGTGTGCGTGTGTGTGTATATGTATATGTGTGTGTATATATACAAAAGGGTTTCCGTGTAACAACTTTACCTGCATGGACTGAAGCACAAAATACATTCTACTCTGATGCCTCAGTCACAAGGAATGTCAATAATATTTCCCAAGATGGAGCTCCCTCTTGTGGTAAATCATGGTACTGTTATTTATTGAATGTCTGGGTACTTCTAAGTGCAGGGTTTGTCTATATTAAAGGACAAGTTACTGTATATACAACAGAATGTGACTATGGTGTGTCTGTTTATGGCAATAATTAAGTGGAAACCAGCAGGTCTGGATTCACAATTGGCCCTGGAATTTGACATAAGAGCACAAACAACCCACCCAATGACTAGTGACTGGCTACAGATTGTCAGAGTGTTCTTGGAAAGCATCAGCCCTTACACTGCAGTGTATACTCATAGCATAGAGCAAGAGGGGGGGGGGGTGTAGATATTGCAAGTGGTTGGGGGACTGAAGAGAAGGGGGTGTTTAAAGTAAAGAAGAATGAGAGCAGATAAGGTTATGGGGGGGGGAATGTTGGAAATGGAGTAAAAGAGTTCTGAAAAGAGTCGGACATTAAATAGAGAAAAGTTAAGGTAAACTGACAGAAGGGGGAAGAAATAAACCATAAGGCTAATGGTATATGGGTCATATTGTCTTGGGAACCTACAAAGCACCTGCTTAGGGGAAATATTGGTGTGGAAGAGCAGAGTATTATAAGTGTTCGGTAAATAATGTGTCCAAGGCTGTAGTACCCACTGCCTCTCACTGTATATAATGTGCCTAAGATATTAGTAGCCACTACCTCTCACTGTTTATTATGTGCCTAAGATATTAGTAGCCACTGCCTCTCACTGTATATAATGTGCCTAAGATGTTAGTAGCCACTACCTCTCACTGTATATAATGTGCCTAAGATGTTAGTAGCCACTACCTCTCACTGTATATAATGTGCCTAAGATGTTAGTAGTCAAAAAACCACTGAAGTGTGAGTCAGGTGTCCTAATAGCCAGAATACCTGTCCTACAACTCCCAGCAACCCAGTTCAGACCGCCAACAACAGTGCTGGTGATAGCTTAACACTAGTTCCCCATAGCTTAAAACATAACTTTTAATAACTTATTGGTTAAAAACTACACACACCCTTAGTGTGCCACACTTCCCACGACCAAACAAAACCCACTGTGTTAACTACGTCAGTGCTGGACAGTGTCCTTAAAAACATTCAATAAAATTGCCCAGGTGGACGAGTGGATGGTCTCGTGCCAACTTGCAGCGTGACCTATGCCCCTGAAGAAGCCGCTGAGTCAGCGAAACGCGTAGGGCAGCATAGGTGGATGGTAGTGAGAGTAGCTCCGACCGCTCCCTACGTAGATAGGCAGGTACTCTTGGATAAATGGAAGGGAGGGGGTTACAGTCCTGATTGGAGCATACTTTCCTATTAGGAACACTTTGGTGATTCTGGTCACGCTGCAAGTTGGCACGAGACCATCCACTCGTCCACCTGGGCAATTTTATTGAATATTTTTAAGGACACTGTCCAGCACTGACGTAGTTAACGCAGTGGGTTTTGTTTGGTCGTGGGAAGTGTGGCACACTAAGGGTGTGTGTGGTTTTTAACCAATAAGTTATTAAAAGTTATGTTTTAAGCTATGGGGAACTAGTGTTAAGCTATCACCAGCACTGTTGATGGCGGTCTGAACTGGGTTTCTGGAAATTGTAGGACAGGTATTCTGGCTATCAGGACACCTGACTCACACTTCAGTTGTTTTTTGATTGTGATATATTGTATTCAACCTTGCAGACCAGCTATCAAGTAAACATTGTTGTGCAGTGGATGCTAAATTGAACAATTGATAAGATATTAGTAGCCACTACCTCTCACTGTATATAATGTGTCCAATGTATTATTACCCACTGCCTCTCACTGTTGTGGGGTTCACTCGCTGGTAGGCTGCAAATGAGGCGACTTTATACACCAGGATCAGTTTTAGGGCTTCCTGCCCGCGTTTATTTTTCAGTGGTTCCAAAACTTCCACTCGCAGGGGGAAGGTAACCGAAGAAGAAATAGTTCAACAGAAAAATCCAACCTTCTGGTTAACGCAAATCAAATGCTTTGCTTTCTCTCGTGAAGCTGAGAACACCAGCAGTTTGTCTCACACACATTCAGCCCTGCTGCTCAGCATCAGGTGTACTAAATAGGCCTAGGGCTTCTTGAAAACCTGGTCTACGGATTTGAGAATCCGTCCCACCCTACTCTTGCGGGTTCCCAGTAAGACCAGTCCCGGATCAGCAATTACAAAAACCTAGAGAGAGAGAGTTTCTCTACTAACAGCACTACTGGTCTCACCTCAGTAACAATATCTGAGAATCCGTGGCCCAACTTACATTCCATCAATCACTTTTCTGCAGGAAACTGGGGACCTTTTTGTCACCATACCACACTGTATATAATGTGCCCACGGTATTATTATCCACTGCCTCTCACTGTATATAATGTGCCCACGGTATTATTATCCACTGCCTCTCACTGTATATAATGTGCCCACGGTATTATTATCCACTGCCTCTCACTGTATATAATGTGCCCACGGTATTATTACCCACTGCCTCTCGCTGTATATAATGTGCCTAAGATATTACTATGCACTGCCTCTCACTGTATATAATGTGCCCACGGTATTATTATCCACTGCCTCTCACTGTATATAATGTGCCCACGGTATTATTACCCACTGCCTCTCACTGTATAGAATGTGCCCAATGTGTGTCCACTGCCGATTTTATGGAATATGCACAAGGAATCATTACACGCTGCCTCTGACCAGATCTCATGTACTTGGGATTCCCGTAACCACCAGCCTTCACTGAATACTGTGTTGGAGATGCCATTTATAATTGATTTTATTTGTGCTGAGAATACCATTCTATTGTCTATTTCTCTAACTGTATCATGTGATAGGCATGCCATTATTATTGCTCTCACCAAATAATATGTTGGGAAACCCTTTATCCATTGATCTCACAGTGGAAAATGCCTGGGGATACCAATACTCACTGCTCTTGTGGTATTATGCCTGTAGACTAGTAAATATTCTCTGTTGGCATTCGGTATTGTCATTGTGCATCCACAATTAATCATATTTTCCGGAACTGTTCCCCAACCCCCCCCCCTTTCCAAAAATAGTTGTGCCCCAAGCAGGTGCCTCTGTTGCCTCCCCACTAGTTCAGGCACTGAGTGCAGTTTCTGGTTACTGTTTGTGCCTGCGATGGTATGAATACATGTAACCCTCCCAAATAAAAGCACGAGGCTGAATGTATATCGAGCCCCTGCATCAGTCTGGAAAATATGTGTAGGGAGATTGTGGCAGCTGTCAAAACATTTTCTAGATAACATGTAACATTATAGCGAGGAAAATGGGCAGTGGTTTTACTAAATGCACCCAGTTCATACCCATTCAAGCATTTAGCTTGCATCCTGGTGGAGACGGAATCTACGGGCGAGATCAAGAAATTCAATGTGGCCCAGTCTCCTGCCATACAAACCATTGCAAATCCTGCACATTGCTCTGCTCTTCTGGAACATTTGCCTTTCAGCTATGCACGGATATAGGAATTGGGTTGCACCCTTGCCAGACAAATAGGGTTAAACATTTTAATCAGAGCAGCTTTGGGAATGTGGGAGGATGAAAAAGCCCAAATGAAGGCCGGCCCCCTCTGTGGAGAGCAGCTGATTATTCAGTGACCAGCAATTGCTCTTTCTATAGTTTGGCGAAAGCTCCAGATTGTGGCATGGCTAAGTACAGCACGTTGTCCCTCATCCTCCTCACCCTCTCCCTGCTGCCCCCGTCCTCTGCTCGCCCCAAACTCTTGCTCTTTCTGATCGATGGCTTTCGCTTCGACTACATCAGTGATGGAGAACTTCAGCATCTTCCCGGCTTCAGGCACATGGTGGAACGTGGAGTAAAAGTAGATTACATGACCCCAGCCTTCCCAAGTCTTTCCTACCCCAATTATTACACTCTGATGACCGGTAAGTAGCCTGGATTTCTGTACTGTTTGCTGTCATTCTTCATTCTAGAACTCCTGCTGCTGTTTCATTCCTCAGGGAGAGACAATCATTTGCCATATTGTCATAAACGGAGCTTCAGCCAGGATCAACTTCATTTACCTTTGTAAGAAGAAGGCATTTCTTTTTGCACCTAAACCTTCCAGCACTGTATCTGTGCTCTGCACCCTGTACTTAAAGGGCTTGTTCACCTTTGAATTAACTTTTAGTATGATGTAGAGATCAGTATTCTGACACAATTTCCAATTGGTTTTCAGTTTTATTATTTGTATTTTTGAGTTATTTAACTTTTTGTTCAACAGCTCTCCCGAATTGCTATTTCAGCCACCTGATGGCTAGGGTCCAAATTACCCCACCAATCATGATTTGAATAAGAGACTGGAATATGAATAGGAGAGGGGCTGAATAGAAAGACGAGTGATAAAAAGTAGCAATAACAATAAATGTGTAGCCTTACAGACCATTTGTTTTTTAGATGGGGTCAGTGACCCCCCATTTGAAAGCTGGAATGAATCATAAGAAAAAGGTGAATCATTCAAAAACTATGAAAAAAATAAACAAAGAAGACCAATTGAAAAGTTGCTTAGAATTGGCCATTTTATAGCATACTAAACGTTAACTGAAAGGTGAACCATCCCTTTAATGTAGGTGGAAAGTACAGAACGTGTGGCCCCGCTATAATTCTAGAACTCCTGATTATTAACACACAAATGTCAACAAATCTTATGGCTCTCAATGCTTAACTTTATGAAGTCCATTTTACTTTGTGTTTGATGAACTATTGCTCTGAAAAATCCAAACTGTGTCTAGCTCTGCAAATAATATATATTTATGTTTCCGCCCAACTCACTGTGTGTAGCTAAGGGAACCTCTCCCTTCTCAATTAGAGGAAGAAATACTATTCTCCATAGTTGCTTCCCACGAATAAGAAAATGTTTTAATGGTTCGTGGCCTTCCTAGGATTTTAGTTTATCCTTTTTTTTTTTTTTTTTTTATTATGGGCTTGGCAGCAAATTGAGCTTATCCCATTGATCCCATCTGAACTGCCCAAAATAATGAATGGATGCTTGGACTTGCAGTCCCGCTGCTTTCCAGAGAATCATGAATCCCCAACTATGGAAAGCAGAAGGATTTCAACCTGGGAATCATCACTTCACAGCAGATCAAGGCGGGGGAGGAGTTGCATTACACCAGGAGCCTAAGGGCTATTTAAAAATCATCTCAAAACATAATTTTTTTTAGTCCGACAAAACAGGTATGTCTGTGTAAAAAAAAAAATAAAATATATATTTTTGTCAGTCCAACTGAATTAGCTCATGTCAAAAAGGGGGGAGAGTATGTATTCGCTATCAAAAATAAAACTTGTGTATTTCATTCTTTCAAATGTACTAACCCCCCTTAAGAGGGGAGAGGCAAATGTTTGACTCATCCTTTTGGTGACCTGAGATGTTGGCTCTCTGAAACTATCATCTATCTCTGCACAACACGAAATCCACTGGGATTAATTCATTAGGGGGCAATGGACTTTCATAGAAAAATACACAAGCTCCAAAACCACCCAAAAGCGAGAAAATCAAATCAGTCTTTAACTGCAGGAAGTCTTTTTCTTGGAAACAACTCCAGCCAAATTTAAAGGGGGAAATATATGCCAAAGCAGAATGAAGGATAATATTATTATTATTACTACTAATAATTAATTTATTTTCGGGTGTTTATTAGTAATGTATGAGGACATACCTCATTACCAAATGTGAGGACAATAAGTTGGGTCATCAGGATGTGTTGCAGTAAATCCAAGGCTCAATGACATGATTTATACAATCATTTGTGGTTCTTAGTAAATTGTCAGAATATTAAAACAAATTAACATTTGCCAGACATTAGGGCTCTTTTACTGATTGCTGGACTTCTGCATTGTGCAGAGCTGACATGTTTACTGCACTTTGCTCCCTGCCTGCCATCAGCATCTGTAGATACTGCCCTTCCTCCATAAATACAGCATTGTCTTCATTCAGCAGCATTGTATTCATGGGATAGGTGCCCCTCCCCTGCCCATACCCAATCAGCCTGGATGCCCGCAGGATCCCTGTACTTTACTCCTATGGAAAAGCTTCCTTGCACCTGCTGGGGCTGCTCTCGGCACATAATTCTGGATTCAAAATTTGAGTGCAGTTTGAATGAATGCTAAAGGGTATGATTTTGCATCCCTTAGTGCTCTAGCACTTTGGGGTCATCATAAATGGGTCTCATAAAATGTAAATGTCTACCGGTATATATTATTTTTTTATAAACTGGAATGGCTGATACATCTCATAATGTATGTAAGTATAACTATATTTGTAAAGCGCTGTTAAGGAGCCGCATCGCTGTACAGTGCATAAAAGTACAATATACTTTCTCTCTATCTATATCTATATATCTATATCTATATATCTATCTCTATCTCTATCTCTATCTCTATATATATATAGACAGACAAATCACATAATAAATATATACAGACTCATATCAAGACAAAGAGCTTAAGTACTATGTGGTAAGAGACATAGTGGGAAGGAGGTCCCTGTCCTCTGGAGCTTACAGTCTAAGTGGAAGGGAGGGTAACATACAGGTACAAATTGGAGATGAAAAAGTGTACAAGGCATAGTCAGTAGGCACAGGACTAGACTAATCAGCCCAATAAGTTACTGACCCATTCTACACTGGCCTTCTGGAAGGATCCATTGATTAATGACGATGGTTTGCACATCACATGGTACAAGTTATTTTGCACAAAACAACAGATTCTTTATACAGCAAGTCCAGTCCTCATTTGTGGCACCAGGTCTAAGAATTATTGTGTAAAAGCATGTATTAAAGTATCCACTGTCACCTCTCTGTCCTGTCCTGTAACACTGGGGTATTGTAGTAGGGCTGCACCCTCCACATTATGTAGATCAGTGCTGTCCAACTGGCACCCAGCAGTCTGACCCTCCCCCTTGTGTGGCCCCCCTGTGAAAGTCTGCCTGCTGTGTCTGCTTACTAATAGGTATCAGTACTGAGATTAACTGGCCCCTGCACTGTTTACCCCTCAAATTCAGACTATAAACTCCTGCATTGTTCATACTTGTGACACCTCTATTGTTCACAGCCCTAAAGCCCGTACTGTTCACCCATGAGACCCAGACTGAAACTGCCCACATTGTTCATCTGGTCACACTTCATACAAACTACTGGAGGGCCACCAGCACTGTGTCACTGTATGTAGCACAGTAAAAACTGTTCTTCTTAGTGTGATCCTGATAGGTTTTCCTGTCTCCTGCTCTATTCTGCCGTCCCTATGCTCCCTATGTGTGCCATACTCTACCTTCCTTATGCTCCCTGTGTGTGCCATACTCTGCTGGACCTATGCTCCCTGTGCGTGCCATACTATTCCTGCCTTATGCTCCGTGTGTGCCATACTCTGCCCTATGCTCCCTGTGTGTGCCATACTCTGCCTGCCCTATGCTCAGTGTGTCATACTCTGCCTGCCTTATGCTCCGTGTGTGTGTGCCATACTCTGCCTGCCCTATGCTCCCTGTGCGTGCCATACTCTTCCTGCCTTATGCTCCCTGTGTGTGCCATACTCTGCCCTATGCTCCCTGTGTGTGCCATACTCTTCCTGCCCTATGCTCCCTGTGTGTGCCATACGCTGCCTGCCCTATGCTCTCTGTGTGTGCCATTATCTGCCTGCCCTATGCTCCCTGTGTGTGCCATACTCTGCTGGCCCTATGCTCCCTGTGTGTGCCATACTCTGCTGGCCCTATGCTCCCTGTGTGTGCCATACTCTGCCTGCCCTATGCTCCCTGTGTGTGCCATACTCTGCCTGCCCTATGCTCCCTGTGTGTGCCATACTCTACCTGCCCTATGCTCCCTGTGTGTGCCATTATCTGCCTGCCTTATGCTCGGTGCGTGCCATACTCCTCCTGCCTTATGCTCCCTGTGTGTGCCATACTCTGCCTGCCCTATCCACACTGGCTTCCATTATCAGCCCTCCACCATGTAGGCCAGAAAATTCCGGCCCTCTGTACCACAGAAGTTGGACAGCACTGATGTAGATATTCTCACACCCATACCTGTTTCCAAACATAAACATTCCAGCCTATCCAGGACTTCAGCCATATTCATGTGAAACTATTTTGGGTCAGCTGAGACTAACACAGACATTCTTTTCCTCAGGGCGCCACTGTGAAACACATCACATGACTGGAAATTTTATGTGGGACCCTAAAAAGAACATCTCGTTTGACATTGGAGCTAATGAAGACAGTCGACTGCCACAATGGTGGGATGGAGCCGAACCTCTTTGGGTCACCATGGAAAAGGCAAAAAGGAAAGTCTCCATGTATTATTGGCCTGGTGAGCAGAATCCAATCACATTATGTCACACAACAGATTATTCTCCATGATACCCTGTATATAACAATGCAATGTTTTCTGTGAACAAAAAGAATGAAACAAACACGCATAGCCCTTCATCAGGCTCATTGGAGAGGGAGGAGGCCTCCCTGAACTGCTTGTAGATTCATCACTATGGGCTGATTAATTTCTATTACTGCAGTAATGATCAACTTTGTACAAGTAGTGGGTGAAGTGGGTTTGAGGGTCAGATAATAATGTCTGTATTTAATAATAACCTCTAATTAGTCTATGGACCCGGTGAGCAGACTCCACTTCCCACAATGCACACTGATTACTAGAATATGGGACTATGGAGAAGAACAGGGGAGTCTAAGGCATTGGCAGCGGCTAATAGTTTAACAAATTCACACTAGGATTTCACCATGGGTTTTGCTTGCTGAAATAAAAACATTTGTTTTTGTGCCATACAAAACGCCAATGACATTATTAGCATTTCTTTCGCATTTTGCTTCACCACCAAAATGCTTTTATTTTGCTCTGAGAAAAACACAAGAGAAAAGGCCCGCCCCCTTGACATCAATGCATGGTGTTGGTGAGATTTCATTATTTTGCCAACTTTTCCAAATTTTTCAGAGGAAACGGCTCAGTTTTACTCATCACTACTTATAATACTGATAATAGTTCTCTCCATCAGACGACGCATCTAGGAAATTATATCCAAAAATGGGCCCTAGGACTACACTGAGAACTTCCAGAAGTTTTTTGTGGGTTATTTGTATGAAAGGCTATAAATGACTAGTAAAGTATTCCAAACAATGAGTCATTATTGCTGGAGATATAAAATACCAATAAAATAGGAGCCAGGAGCAACCTTATCTTTCTTCCACACCTTTTGGGCAGAGACACACATGGAGATTCGGGGAGATTTAGTTGCCTGGCGACAAATCGCCTCTTTTTCGTGCGTCTAATCTCTCCACAATGCCTTCCCACAGGCTAGAATCTAAATCGCCAGTGGGATGGCACTCAGAACGCTTCATTTTCCTTAGTCGCCCGAAGTTGGCTCACGAGGAAACTTTGGGTGACTTCGGAAAACGAAGCAATCATACCGCCAGTGATTTAGATTCTAGCCAGCGGGAAGGCATTGTGGGGAGCAGGGGCGATCCATGGGCTGCTGCCGCCTGAGGCAGCAACCCCGATGCCGCCCCCCCTCTTCCGCGCTTAAAGGTTTAGCGTCAGAGCAGGTCAAAAGGGGTGGGAGCGCTAGTGCAACCAGCGAGTACTGCGCTTTCTGCACTAGCAGAGCCAAATTTCCGGTTTAAAACCCAGAAATTCAGCTCTTAAAGTTACAGGAGGCATCTTTTTGCCGCCTCTTGTAACTGCCCATTTACTGGTGCCTGAGGTGCTCACCTTGCCTCATGACAGGAACAGCCCTGGTGGGGAGATTAGACGCCCGAAGATTTGTCTCTGGATAACTAATCTCCCCGAATCTTCACGTGTGTCTCTGCTCTGTCACCTTATATTTACCTATGAGAAAAAAAAGACCATAGCCAAGATCGTGTCTAAATTCTCTGCAGTGAAGTTATTCAGTTCAAAGCTCTTATTTCACTTGCACTGAACTGTGTGCAACACATGTAACTTCATTGTACAACGGTAATAATTATGGCAGTATTGGATTTCTTCTCTCTTTATTAGTTCAGCTGTTTTCCTTGTGTTACAACTCAATAAATATCTATAATTAAAAGAAATAAAAGGACTGAGCACATAAAAAAGCTTAGAAATGGCTAATAGTACTTCAATAGGACACGGTATTGTTTAAATCCGGGGTACTGAGCAGCTGAGGGATTACTGGCAACACATTGTTTGAGGAGGTGACAGTCTCATATACAAGTTCATAAACAAGCAATATCTGGACTGTAAACTGCTCCTACCAGTTATGTATAACTCTCAAGGGCTGCAATTCTATACAAATTTGTTTCTGGCACCCGAAAAGCCCAGTTATGACTCGTTTTTCAAAACTGTCATCCAATATGACCACTGGCCAGCTAATGGCCTTGGAAGAAATGGTTCTCATTATTCTGGACTAGTCATTTATGAAAAACAAAAAATCTCCCACTACCCCTGATGCACTCTATATGTACATATAGGGGATGTTCACCTTTAAATTAACTTTTAGTATGATGTAGAGAGTGATATTGTAAGATAATTTGCAGGTGGTTTTCACTTATTATGGTTTTTGAGATATTTATTTTTTTCTAAATTTCAGCAGCGTAGTTGCTAGGGTCCAAATTCCCCTAGCAACCATGCACTGATTTGAATAAAAGACTGGGATATGCCTTTGTATAAAGATGAGTAATATAAAGTAGCAAAATACAAATAATTAAAAAAAATATATAAAAAAGGAAAAATTACGGACAATTGAAAAGTTGCTTAGAATTCGCCATTCTATAACATACTGAAAGTTACTTAAAGGGCAACTAAAGTCTAAAATAGAATAATGCTAGAAATGCTATATTTTGTATACTAAACATAAACATGAACTTACTGCACCACAAGCCTAATCAAACAAATAATTTATGCTTTCCAGTTGGCTACAGGGGGTCACCATCTTGTAACTTTGTTAAACATCTTTGCAATACAAGACTGTGCACATGCTCAGTGTGGTCTGGGCTGCTTAGGGATCGTCATAAATTATCAAAACAGCACAAGTCAAATAATATCTGCCAGAAGCCAATACAGCAAGACTGATTAATAATCAGAATATACAGGCTGCACTGGGTCCTGTGTTATCATGTAATCTAATGTGGATTTTATAGTTTTTGTATTGTTTAATACAAACTTTCTCCAACTCTGCAGAACCAGTGGCTGCAGCAAAATAATCCTCCAAATAGAATCCCAGTTGATCTGTTTAGATCTGGCTCCATGATCTTTGTCCCTGCAGCTGGAGTTGGAAAAGGCAAAATAAAATCCAATACAAGTCTCTACACAGTCGCTAACTGCTCTACAGGGAAAAAAACCCCCAAAGCTGCTTGAGTTCTGCATGGTTGGGGCTCCCCCTGCTGTTCATAAGTATGATTGTTTCCCTGCAGAGCAGTTAGGGACCGTCTGACAATTCCTATCCACAGCAGTAAATGATGGGGGAATTTCACTGCATACAGTCCGGTTTCTTATAAAAACGATACACATTTTTTAATTAAAGTATATTGGAGATGGGTTTCTTTTTCATTAAAGAAAGTAAAAATTGGTATTTTATATTTTTGCCTTTACATGCCCTTTAAAGGAACAGTAACGTCAAAAAATAAGTGTTTTAAAGTAATGAAAATATCATGTAGTGTTGCTCTGCACTGGTAAAACTGGTCTGTTTGCTTCAGAAACACTACTTTAGTTCAAATAAACAAGCTGCTGTGTAGCAATGGCGGAAATTGAAAAAATGTTATATGGCACAGGTTAACTAATGGATAACAGAGAACACCATTAGACAGACAGAGCTTATTTGATATCTGCTGTGTAACCTGAGCCTTTTCTCCATTGTATGGCTGCCCCCATTGCTACACAGCGGCTTATTTATATAAACAATAGTAGTGTTTCTGAAGCAAACACAGCAGTTTTATCAGTGCAGGGCAACACTGAATTATATTTTCATTACTTTAAAACACTTTTTTTTTGACGTTACTGTTCCTTTAAAGCTGAACCAACTATATACAGTGAAACCTTGATTTTAAGTTCCCTGGTTTAAAGTTTTCCTGCATTTTCCTTTTTTTTATTTGTGGTCCCACCAATTTATAATACATTTCAATGGGTGCATTTCCCTGATTTTAAGTCATGTTTTCCCGGATTTTACATCAAAACCTTGTCCCAAAAACTGCTTTTTTTCCTCTATGAATGTTATTATTTGTGGAATAAAGAGGTTTAAAATACTAACCAGATGTTATTAACACAGTAAACATTGTATCGCAAAGTAAAACGGACTCCTGTGCTTATATCCTTGAGGAAAAAGTTGCTTTAACAAATTTATTTATTTTTTTTTTTTTTCCTTGTCCCATGAAAAATGTAAAATGGTGGTTCTACTGTTGAAAAAAATGAGACATAATTTCTCTAGAACGATTTTCTAGACCTGTTGCTGATGAGTATTGAGAGAACAGAGTATTACATGGATAATGACTGGGATCAGCCACCATATATATATATTTATGTGCCAATAATAGAACAAAACTAGGTCTCACACAATTAATGGTACGTAATCGTGTATGACCAGCTTTATTGTCTCTTCAGGTGTAAGAATACACCTATTGTGGTGAAGCTGGGAGTTATAGTACAGCAACTGCTTTAGAGGCTTAAATTAGGCACGCATGCTACAGAAAGGGTTTTACTGCATTCCTCATTTACACCAATCCACATTGATCTGTTTTCTTCTTTATTTTCAGGTTGTGAAGTGGAAATTCGTGCCATTAAACCAAATTACTGCCGGGAATATTTCTATTATCCGTCAGAAGCCGAATTTGGCAAATCAGTGACGGATGCTCTTCAGTCTCTAACGTAAGCTTACAAAGCCCTTTGTTTCACAAGCAGTAACAGACCAAATCTATGGGAATATTAGGGGCTTCTTCACGCCAATACTTTTCTTTGTCCAATTTAGTTTGGTACAATATACGTTAAGTGCATAAATGTTATTTTGTTTATGTCATTATTTGAAATGACTGCTCCAGCTTGCAAGTTCATTCTTTAAAGTAATTAGAGGATTACAGAGAAGTTTCTTTTGAATTACAAGTACTTTGCACAAAGGTATAAATGGATTTGTTTTCTTCTTCCACCACTGGAAACTTGAAGGCAGAAATGAACACAAACCATTCAGTTTTGACATCCAGCAAAGGGGCAAACTATTCTGTGTAGCAGTTCTATGATATTTTCAGAGAAGCCCATCTGGAAGTCCCTCAGCTGTTGTTGTTGTTGTGCTGCAACTCCCACCATTTAGGAATCCCCATTGTCATAAATAAGAGCCACAGCATTCCTGCATTGCTTATACACAAGATCCAATTGTTCATGGAGGGTGCGAAACAAGAAAATCTGAACCCATTTTAGGAACCTTCCGTTTTTTTTACAGTTATTCCAAAGTGTAGTATACCTAGTTGCTCTCCTAGAAACCCCTGAAAACTCGGCTTGGTTACTTATGTAGAGATTTGGGGTAAACACTTATTTTCTGCCCTACTCATTGTAAGCTCTATTGAGCAGGGCTCTCTTTACCTCCTCTTCAATGTATACCTTGTATCTATTGTACAGTGCCTCAGAATATGTTGGTTATAATAATAATAATTCATATGAGTGACGGATACAACAATGCTTTCATATACAGGATTTATTATATGGAATGCTCAGAACCTGGGGTTTTTCAGACCTTTTTAGTAATTTGGCTCTTCATACTTTAAAGGAGATATATTATGTACCAGTGCATTAAACTATTTTAGATATAGAAGGAAAGTGCTTTAAAAAGTTGTGTTTCTGGTTATCTAATGTAAATTTCTGCAAATACCCTACTAGTCCAGCCAATCTGTTCCACTTCCTGCTGCCTCCTTTCCCAGGCTGTGCAGGGGAGCTGGCAGCACTCAGCTTACTGCCTACTTTAAGTCTACTAAATAAACACTTAAAACCTAATAGGCTAATTTTAAATAATAGGCTAACATTAAATAACCTAATAGGCTTATTTTGCTTCCAATAATGATTAATTATATCTTAGTTTGGATCAAATACAAGGTATTGCAATGTAGATTTTTGTAAAATGGTGTCTAGTGGAGATGGCCATCCTGTCATCCTGAGCTTTTCGGAGGATAGGTTTCTGGATAACAGATCTCATACCTGAATTGCAGGAAAAAAATAATGTTTAAAAATGAAAATTATTTGCTTAAAAATGAGTCTATGGCAGGTGACCTTCCCATAATTCAGTGGTTTTGGATAAGGGATTCCATATCTACATGAGCTAAGGGAAGTTACACCCTATGTTAAAGGAATTGTTAAGTATAAAAACTGTATAAATAGATAAGTTGTGCAAAATAACTGGTTAAATAGATAGGTTGTGCAAAATAAAGAATGTTTCTAATATAGTTAGTTAGCCAAAAATGTAATGTATAAAGGCTGGAGTGACTGGATGTGTAACATAATAGCCAGAACACAACTTCCTTTGCAGCTCTCTTGGTTTCCGCTGATTCTCAAAATGTTTCACAGACACTTGCATAACCAATATTATAGCTAAAAAAAATACACTTGTTGGTTCAAGAATAACATTTTATAGGGTAGAGTGAATGGTTTGCAATGTGTAATTTAGAAATAAAAAAAAGTCAACTATAAAAATCACAAGAGAATTCCTTTAACACTTCTGCAGTATGATTCCATAAACATGGGCATACATTTATTTATAGGAGGGGAAATGCTGAAATGGCTGCGGTTTACTATGAACGTATTGACGTGGAAGGTCACCATCACGGGCCCTGGTCAGAAGAAAGAAAGAACGTCACCAGAGAACTGGACCAAATCTTATGGCACCTGCACCAGCAAATTAGGGTAACCATGGCAACCATTCTGTATTGTCATTGGCCACTTTGCCATGTTAGATGAAATTATAGAGTTTCCATATTGTACAGCATCAAATCCTTTGGGAAATACATTAATCAACATGAATCACTACATTAGTCACTACATTTGCCAAGGAGCAGTAACAAATAGCAACCAATAAGATGTTTCCTTTTAAACAGGTGACCAGTACATGCTTCTTGCTGATTGGTTGCTAAGGGTTACTGCTTCTGGGCAAACTTAGTGACTTTTATTACATAACCCCATGTGTGTGCTGCCATCATTATTCCTATGACCAAGACTATTAATATTAGGAGGAGTCAGGAATGAAGCCTACAGTCATTTACGTTGCTCTCCAGTGAGTATACGCAATATAATAGTTACACTTTGTGACTTTATTTAACAGTGCTTAAGGTGGTCAAAGACTGACATCCGCCAGTTTGTAGCAGGCAGTTTGGCCTGCACACTATACATGGATACTGCACAAGTGGCCATGCATTTTACAGCTACATTTATATTGTTGCATTATTCAAGCCGACAGCCTAGGCCTATGATAAAACAAATTCTGTAATCAGAAAGCTCTTCATTAAAGGGAAACTATCTAAAAAATGTAGTATAAGTGTCACCTTATAGAAATAAGAACCTTTCTATATATGGTAAATTAAAATTCTGTGCCGATTATTAATCAATTGACGCGTCAGTATGCCCCCTCTCTGCAATCTGTATCTCTACCTGTGTCAGAGTCAGTTCTTTTTAAAGCCAGTTACTGTATCTCAAATATGCTGTTGGGAAAAGGAAGCGCTCACTAATGTAACTGCCAATCAAAATCTGACTCTGACTCCAATATGGAAAGAGACCGTTTGCTGAGAAAGGAATAGTGGAGCTAGTTATTTCCGAGACATGAGGCTTATATGAAATAATTACTGTTTATTAAAACCACTGGGTGACCCAGTCAGTATCAAATATATGACAGAAGATTTGCCATAATATTCAGTTGTGGTTATAGACAATGACTATATATACGTGTCCTATTAACTGGGCATCTGGTGCTGTTTAAGGCTTTTCTATGAATAGAATAAATAGAAACTGTGTGTTCATTGTAATAATGCAGTAAATTATAGGGATGGACCGAATCCAGGATTCGGCAGAATCCTTCTGCCTGGCCGAACTGAATCAGAATCCAAATTTGCATATGCAAATGCGGGGTGGGGAGGGAAATTGCGTAAAAAATTGTTCCCCCCTTCCCATCACTAATTTACATATGCAAATTAGAATTCGGATTTGGTTTGGTATTTGGCCGAATCTTTTGCAGAGGATTTGGGGGGGTTCAGCCGAATCCAAAATAGTGGATTTGGTGCATCCCTAGTAAATAACCATGTTTTGTCATTTTGCAGGAGATGGGACTGGAGAGCGAGTTAAATGTCATTTTGTTCTCTGATCATGGGATGACCGATGTTTTCTGGATGGACAAAGTGATCGAGCTTAAGAATTACATAGACATGCAGGACATAATACAGATGAAGGACAGGGGCCCGGTGGTCAGCTTGTGGCCTGCGGAGGGGAAATTATCCAAAGTAAGTGACTGACCAAGATAAACCCCACGGTGTGACACAGGCGGCACTAGCAGGACAGAAAAAAACGATTGACATTGTTTATCTTTATATACAGGGTGCCTGAATGCTACTATAACTCAGACCCTTAACAACCAGATGGCTGCCAAAATTCCAAATTGGGGAGCTGCTTAAAAACAAATTGCAAATTTTACCGCCTACATTTAAAAAAAATGGTGGGGCTGTTTGGGCCTCTGCGTGGGCTGATTGGGCCTCTGTGTACCTGAAATGCCAGGGCCTATTTTAATTCTCAGTCCAGACCAGCTAAGGCATTATTATTAATTTCATGATGGAGGCTGAGTCAAAGTAAACTTTGTCATCTCAGCAGTATACAAATATACAGTGAGACGAGACGACGTGGCTCCAGCTAGTACATATCACAAAAACGCACCACCGATTCTAATTAATGCGCCGCCTGAGGCGGTTCCTTCAATGCCGCCCCCCCCTCGCTGGCAGGAACACTATTGCAAAGAGCGCAATTGAGCTCTCTCACAATAGTAAAGCTCTTTAGTCTGACATGACTGTTCTTTACTCAGGTGTACGAGGAGCTACGAGCTGTGCAGCACATGAACGTTTACCAGAAGGAGGACATTCCAGAAAGATTCCATTACAAGAAAGGCACATTTGTGTCTCCTCTGACTCTTGTTGCAGAACTGGGATGGTTCATAATTGAGGTACAAAACACCCTATTATAAACGCTCCTTGTTACCATCACCATAGTGTCTGATTGGGCTAAATACACAGCTGCTCACACTCACACACCAGCCCTTCCTTGTTAGTCATTCATAAAACTCTACGTTGGCCTAAAACAAAGTTTTTCTATGTTAGTTTGTGATTCATTTCAGCACAGATTGCTTGGGAAGAGTTTAGACACTGAATATGTGTATAACAAAGAGGAGCACGATTGCCCAAACTGTGACCCTCTGCTAAAACTCCCAGCACCCCATTCTTGTGTGAAAGGAGCGTTTATTTTCCCCTGGTTCTTCTGAATTGAATTAGCTACAAGCGCTGTCATTTTTGCTATACATTGGCCCACTTTAATTTAGATGTATACAGTCATTGTTTTATGTTAAACATTATTATTATCATCATTTTGAATACTAATAGAGGAAAGAAAAGCTTCCATTTTGGAACAACGGCACGAGTATCAATATTGCCTGGCAACATGGGTGGCACGGATACGACAATGAGCTGATGGATATGAGAGGAGTGTTCTTGGCGTACGGTCCAGGTAATTATAAATGACAACTTAATGATTCAGTGATATGGATTTTACATCCTAACGCATATATACTGTAAATATATGGGATCTACTAATGCAAAATGCAGAAGAAAAGGCACAGTGGGGTCATTTATCAACACTGGGCAAATTTGCCCATGGGCAGTACCTCATGGCAACCAATCAGATTGCTGCATTCATTGTTCTACTTGCAGCTGGCTTCAAAAAGCTGATCATTGATTGGTTGCTATAGGTAACTGCCCATTGGCAAATTTGCCCAGTGTTGATAAAAGAGCACCAGTAAACCTTCCCAAAATTTCAGCCAGCAAATTGCATGGTAACTGGCACAACATAACACCACAAAATAAGAGATCTACACACATATATGGCTTTCCACAGATTGTGATACTACAGATGGAACAGCCAGCGCCTATAATGTGTGACACACAAGGGAGCCATGTACTTAGGGTCTGTTCACGGCTGGTGTCAGGTACAGGGCTACTTACATGCGTTGGGCCTCATCTATCATTAGAGGTGCAACTGGGAAATTGCTGCACAGCTGTAACATACATTATCTTTATCTGGGCCAGATGGCAGGTAAGGTGTTAAATTTTATACCTTCACACAGATGAGTGTAATCAAATTATACACCTGAATTGTCTGCAGGATAGTGTTCATTGAAGAACTAATATACTCCACAACCACTAGAGACGCAGGGAAAGTAAAGAACTTTGTAGAGACCCTGTGAACTCCAAGCTACCCAGTTCAGACAAATTGTTATGTAAGGAAGTGTTCACATTAACATAAAACGTAACTTTTAATCCAAATAGGTTAAAAACACACACTTAACCACAAAGACCATGCCTAATCTGACTCCATTAACAGTGTATGGACGTCCGGGACAATATCCCTAAAAAACACAACTTTAAAAACAGGCATGCGATGGCACGGTGGACAAAAAGTGTTGTCAGCATTTAAATCACAGCCTGACAACCGCAGTGTTAAAGTATCAGCCCAGCTCTTATGGCTATTCCCAAATCCTCCCTTCCAGTCATTCCCCAGTGACAATTTCCTGCCTAACTACGTGGGGAACAAGTGGGAGCTAATCGCCCACCGTCCACCTATGCCACCAGCCCGACGCGTTTCGCCGTATGTCACGGCTTCCTCAGGGGCATAAGTGGCGAGTGCGCGTCCAGAAACCGTTTAAATAGGCTTCCAATATCGTTCGTATGAGTTTGTGCATGCGCGTCACATCCGTCCTGTCACTTCCGGTTGCGCACAGTGACTTCCGGCAGCGCTTCCGCGATTGGCCCACAATGGCTTCAATGAACTAGTGCGCATGCGCTGCCCTCACTTTCGCGTAATGACAGCTCCTGCTGTATACAATGACACGCTGGGATTGCCAAAAGTTACTGCGCATGCGTACCTCTACACAGAACATCCTAATTGCGGGAGCTGGCTAATACCAGGTTTCCCTCACTCCCAAAGAGGATCTGGTAGGAAATTGCAGCGTGGGCAACCCCATAACAGGCTAAGCAAATATCGGATGCCCAAAATGTATCTCAAAACCCTCTAAATGGATAGTGCAACACACAATCATGCGCATATTTACTATTGTATATAAATGGTCACAAATCAACATCAAGACCAAAAATTTTTTTGAAAACACATATTTTATAAAAAGGGGGAGAAGGTAAAGCCTTCATTTAGGCCATTAGGAACTCTCGTATTTAGCCAATAAATCCATTGCGCTTCTCGCTGCAACAGTTTTCTGTCTATCACCTATTCGCATGGTGGGTTCAATCCGGTCAACTGCTGTAAATTTTAACATTTCAAGGCTACCGTTATGGAATTCATTAATATGCCTGGCCACTGAGGTGTTTCTCCTATGTTTCACATCACCAACATGTTCGAGAATTCTTCTCCTGAATTCACGTTTCGTTTTCCCCACATAGCGTTTGCCACATTTACAGGTCATCACATATATCACCCCTGATGTTTTGCAGTTCATAAAGTGTTCTAGAGTGTAAATGGGGTTTGTCTTCTCTGCCCTGATAAATCAAGGCTCTTTCTATGAATGGACAGGCCAAGCAGCTGCCACATTTGTAACAGCCCTTAGTTCTGTTCTCTAGCCACGTTGGTTTCACATTCTTACTGAGATGACTATGTACAAGTTGGTCATGCAGATTCCTACTACGTCTGAAAGTAATAGTGGGTTTGGTTCCTATTACACTGGTTAGATCATTATCTTGTTCAAGGATCTGCCAGTGGTTAGTTAGTATCTGTCGAATCTCCTTTTGTTCAGAACAATAGTTTCCTATAAATCTTATTATTTTGTTGGACTTATTTGTCTCTTTAGATTTATTGGGAATAAGGAGCTGATTTCTATCTGCCTCTAGGGCTCTCTTATATGCTGTCTTCAGGGAATTATGGCTGTATCCTCTCTGTTTGAATCTCTGATACAGCTTATCAGCCTCTTTTTTAAACTCCGTCTGTGTGCTACAAATCCTTTTCACCCTTAAATATTGTCCAGTTGGTATGCCTCGTATCAGAGTAGATGAATGCTGGCTTTTAGCATGTAGCAGATTATTGGTTGCTGTGTCCTTTCTAAACACTGTGGTTTGTACATCATTGTTAAAATCTCTATAAATTCGGATGTCCAAGAAATTTAATTGCATCCCTATTAATTTTCAGACGTCACCATTGCATGCCTGTTTTTAAAGTTGTGTTTTTTAGGGATATTGTCCCGGACGTCCATACACTGTTAATGGAGTCAGATTAGGCATGGTCTTTGTGGTTAAGTGTGTGTTTTTAACCTATTTGGATTAAAAGTTACGTTTTATGTTAATGTAAACACTTCCTTACATAACAATTTGTCTGAACTGGGTAGCTTGGAGTTCACAGGGTCTCTACAAAGTTCTTTACTTTCCCTGCGTCTCTAGTGGTTGTGGGTTAAACTTAATACCTAAGAATAAATGCCAGTATGACTTCAAATATCTGCACAACTTTAACTGGGCAAAATGTAAGTAGTTAAAGGAGAACAAATGCCTTACACTGATTTCTAACCAGTCTGCCACCTGTATTGGCCTTACTTCCCCTCCTGAATCTGCCTCCTTAAAGGAATTGTTCAGTATAGAAATAAAAACTAGGTAAATAGATGGACTGTGCAAAATAAAAAATGTTTCTAATATAGTTAGTTAGCCAAAAATGTAATGTATAAAGGCTGGAGTGACTGGATGTCTCACATAACAGCCAGAACACTACTTCCTGGTTTGCAGCTCTCTTGGTTTCCACTGATTGGTTTCCAGGCAGTAACCAATCAGGGACTTGAGGGGGGGGGGCACATGGGTCGTATCTGTTGCTTTTGAATCTGAGCTGAATGCCGAGGATCAATTGCAAACTCACTGAACAGATATGTCCCATGTGCTCTCCCCTTAAAGTCACTGACTAACTCAGAGTAAGAGAGCTGCAAAGCAGGAAGCAGTGTTCTGGCCATTATGTTAGACATCCAGTCACTCCAGCCTTTATACATTACATTTTTGGCTAATTAACTATATTGGAATCATTTTATTTTTCACAGCCTATCTATTTATACAGTTTTTATTTTTACACTGAACTATTCCTTTAACTCTTCCAGAAATGCAGAGCGGCTGCCATACATGGTCACATGACTTCCAGAGGGGTGTCATTGCTTCCTGTTAACATAGACAGTATACATTTGTACACATTGTTGTAAACTACAATAAAGGATTTCAACTTGTCGTGGTTTTACTTTGTGTAGCAGAAAAAAAACTTTTCTTTAGAAAAAAAAAAAATTTACTATCTCGTCCACATGAATCTTACTTGAAAGTTGTTGTTGTTTTTTTCCTTTTCAGACTTTAAAGTGAATTTCAGGTCGGCTCCAATTCGATCAACAGACGTTTACAACATAATGTGCAATGTGCTGGGGATAGAGCCGCTGCCTAATAATGGATCCTGGTCCAGAGTGCAGTTTATGCTGAGGAGCAGCTCTGGCTTTCCAACAACTTTACATCTGATAAACCTTTGGCTGTCTGTCCTTCCACTGTCTCTGATCTTATTTTAGCACATTCATATCCCCAACATTATACACAGTACTTGACTCCTTCATAAACTCTCCAGTTCAATAGTAAATCTGCCTTTGATGATGTTGCAAATTAATGTAATTATCATCCAATATAACAATAATGCACTTTGTTTTAGGGGTGATGGGGCAGGACACCAGTATCTTCTTTTCTAAGGGTTTATGTAAAGGCTTTGTTCACCTTTAAATTAAATTTTAGTATGATCTAGGGAGTGATATTCCGAGACAATTTTCAATTGGTTTTCATTTATTATTATTTGTGGTTTTTGAGTTATTTAGATTTTTATTCAGCAGCTCTCCAGTTTGCAATTTTACCAGCTGCCTGGTTGCTAGGGTATTGTTTGCCTTAGTGATCAGGCAGTGGTTTTAATGGGAGACTGGAGTATGAATTTAGACAGAGGTCTAAATTGTAAGCTCACAGAGCAACAGATTTGTGTCTGCCAGGGTCAACGACCCCCATTTAAAAGCTGGAAAAATAAAGAAGAGCAAGACATGTAATTCAAAAAGTTTTTTTTAAAAAAAAAAATGAAGACCAATTGCAAAGTTGCTAGCAATAGGACATTCTATAACATACTTAAAAAGCAAACAACCCCTTTAATAATACATAGGCAAAATGTTACCAATAAACCCAGGGGAATAAATAAGATGCTAGATTTTCCATTAAAAAATTTGAAAATAAGGGGAACTCATGGGAAAAAGGAAGTGGTTATTCAACCTTCCCTTTAGATGGGTGGTTTACCTTTAAGTTAACTTTTAATATGTTATAGAATGGCCAATTTTGAGCAACTTTTCAACTGATCTGTATTTTTTTTTTTTAATAGATAAATTTTTTGCCCTTTTCTTCTGATTCTTTCCACCTTTTCAATACACATGTATTGTTATTTATTCATATTCCAGTCTTTTATTCAAATCAACACATGGTTCCTTGTGTAACCTCATCCTGAGATAACTTCAATTTCAATTGGCCTTAGAGGCAGAGACTCTCCTCTTTTTTTGGGCAACAAACCCCCCCCCCCCGAACTGCCTCCCGTTGGCTAGAATGTAAATCAACGGCGGTGTAGCACTCGGAGCTTCATGAGGAAACTTTGGGCGACTTCGGAAAACAAAGCGCTCTGAGTGCCATCCCGCCAGCGATTTAGATTCTAGAAGGCGTTAAGCAGTTCGGGGAGATTAGTCCTGAAGGAGAGGCGATTTATCGACGGGCGAATCTGAGCGTGCGTCTCTGCCCTAAGGCACATGTATCTTAAAAAGAGCAATAAAAAGGAAGGAAGTCATAAAGCCACATTTTAGTTCAGCCATTGTCCCCACAATCTGATTCTCACCTTACTTGAACAAATCACTTATTTTCTCCACTTCCACAGCCTCATTCTTTGTTCCTTCCTTTTCTCACCACCCTTTCTAGCAGTAAAGAATATATTTTATTTTGGTTTAGTTTAAAAATGTAAAAGAATAAAACATTACATATGGAGAAATAACTTTTGACTTGGCCCATTTTAAAAAAAAACAAACAAAACAAAAGACAAACAAAACAAATATTTATACGTAAATATGTTGCTAATGACGCAGAATTCAACCACAAACAATTGAAAAGAATTGTACTTGTTTGGGTAATACAACAGCAAAAGCACCAAGGTGATGTCCTGCTAAGCTTGACTTTATCTTTAAGCAATACCACCCTCTAGTGGTCTTTATAAGTAAAGTAGTGCAGGAATCTTTTTCAGCATTTTAAATGTAGTTCAGGTGTGTGACATAGATGTACAAATGTCTTCCCTTTTTCGTCATATATATTTTAACCATTTTAACAAATATAACAGCTGCCTAGTTTTTTTTCTTCCAAAATTTCTCTGTAGAAGAAATTCCAGGAGGAAACATTTATTTTAACAGGAGAATAATAAATTGTCTTTTATTTTTGGCCAGGCTATTTACTATTAATCCACCTTAATTCTCCTTCTATAGCAAGATATAGGATTATTGTGTGCTGGTTGGTGCCCCTGCCTTTTTTTCATTTTATACAGATTCATAATAGAAATATTTTTGTTGTACACGCACAACTGATTTAGAAAGTTCAATGTCAGATACCTGCTATGTGTAGGGTTACCAAACTACATTTTAAGATGATTGCAACATTTACATACCCTAAGGGTAATGAAAGGCATTGAGAATATCAGGGATGTTGTACAAAGTCACATCTGCATTGCTTGTGATAATGAAATTATCTTTCTTAAGGGAATTGTTCAGTATGTAGTAGGTAGGTAAATAGATAGGCTGTGCAAAATAAAAAAATGTTTCTGATATAGTTAGTTAGGCAAAAATGTAATGTATAAAGGCTGGAGTGACTGAATGTCTAACATAATAGCCAGAACACTACTTCCTGCTTTTCAGCTCTCTTGGTTTCCACTGATTGGTTACCAGGCAGTAACCAATCAGAGACTTGATGGGGGCCACATGCACAAATTCCAACGTTGAAAAATAGAAAGAGGGACAAAAATATCTGCCACAGCAATTTTTTTAAAATGTAAAATTCTGAATACCACATCCAATTTACAAAGGTTATGGAAGGTCTTAGGATTCAGGCACACAGGCTGTTGTCAGCGGCTGTTGCCAGTATGCGGATTTTTGCAGGCTAAGAGAAGCAGATATGCTCAGTGCCCCCTGCTCCATTGAATTGAATTCAATCAGCCTGAATGCGGTCACACACAAGCTGAGGTCAGCCCAAATACTCACACACACACAGGCTGATTGGATTCAAATCAATGGGCAGATCTGCATCTCTCAGGCTGCAAAATACACAGCCTGAGAACAGCTGCTAACAACAGCCTTTGTGCCCTGAGCTGAATGCTGAGGATCAATTACAAACTCACTGAACAGTTATGTCCCATGTGGCCCCCCTTCAAGTCGCTGACTAACTCAAGAGTAAGGGCAGAGACACACAGTCAGACTGGGGGAGATTAGTCAGCCGGTGACAAATCTCCTCTTCTTCGGGGCGACTAATCTCCCCAAACTGCCTTCTCGCCGGCTAGAATGTAAATAGCTGGCAGGATGGCACTCTTGAGTGCTTCGTTTTCCGAAGTTACCTCCCGAGGAAACTTCGGACGACTTTGGAAAACAAGGGATCTGTGTGCCATCCCACCAGCGATTTACATTCTAGCCGGCAGGAAGGCAGTTCAGGGAGATTAGTCCCCCGAAGAAGGAGATTTGTTGCCTGGCAACTAATCTCAACGAATCTGACCGTGTGTCTCTGCCCTTAGGGTGGTGGCAGACATGGCTACCATCGGCCAACGTCAAATCGCCTCTTCGGGCGACTAATCTTCCCTAAACAACATTTTTTGGACACCTATAGACTTTAATGGGTGTCTGCGACATTTCGCCGGCGGCGAATTTTTGGCGAAACGAGTCAAATTCACCCATCCCTACTCAAAAAATCTGCTAGGAATTGGCCAATCTCGTACTTACATATAGTTCATTAAAAGTTGAATTTCTCCATTAAAAGTGCTGTGCACTACAAACCAAACAAAATATCAGGGAAATAAAGTAAGAAAGAAAGTGCACAGGCAATTTCTTACATTCAAATGTAAAACATGTCAATTGTTCACGTTTTGGAACTGAACATTTCCAGTACAATGAGCGTTTCTTATAAAAGGCTTCCATAATACATTGAAGGTAATGGGAGATGTATTGAAAGAAAGTCAGCGTGTGTTGAAGGAGATTGACAGAATGACAGGCCATGAAGAAAGGTTTGTCCCATGTCACAATAAAGTAAAAAAATGCAGGCTTTAGACTCACTTAAATAAAAATATATTTGAAAGGCAAAACATAGAAAGTAAGGAGAGCAGGGAGAAAGGAAGTGGATATAATGAGGGCAGCGTATGGGATCTTTGGCACAGTAAGATGTTCTAAGGAGCAATATAGATGCTGTCTGGTACAACGGAGTTACGCTGCCTTTGTTGGCACTTCTATTGTTGAGGGAAGACATTCTGTTGTTAACAATAAAAGAACACAAAAGCAGTAAAGAGAGAAACCTGCAGAACTATGAATAGTTTCTGTTGTCTGACATTGGCTCCCATTTATTCAAGGCTGAAGCAGCAAACACACATTGTTATCTGCATGGTTTTACTTGCCATACATACACTACATGGGGCTCTGAAGGCTCAGGGTCGATTCATTGGAGAAGAATAAGAACAAAATGCACACAATCCAAAAGCAATGAAATCAGCCTGAATACAGACCATTTCCCTCCAGGTAGGCTGGGAAAATGCTAGGCTAAATCATTAGAATTCATTAGAATTGCCCCTTTGATTTGACTATGGTAACCTTATACTATGGCATCAGAACCATCCAATGTACAGGTATGGGATCTGTTATTCTGAAACCCATTATCCAGAAAGCTCCAAATTATAGAAAGGCCGTCTCCCATAGACTTCTTTATAATCAAATGATACAAATGTATAAAAATTATTTCATTTTTCTCTTTAATAATAAAACAGTAGTTTGTACTTGAAATAACAAAAAAGTTTGGAGAGTCTTTGCAAGTGTGTAGTTTTATTATCGCACTACATGTTTCGGACCCATCTGGTCCTTCCATGCACCAGAGGAAGGACCAGATGGGTCCGAAACATGTAGTGCGATAATAAAACTACACACTTGCAAAGACTCTCCAGACTTTTTTGTTATTTCATGCTACTGAGGTGGAGATGGCTACTCCATTGGTCTGTGGAAGAGTCTGATTTACTAAAGCTACTGGTGGATCACTGAGGAATAAATTTCCAGTTTTCATTGTAGTTTGTACTTGATCCAAACTAAGATATACTTAATCCTTATTGGAAGCAAAACCAGCCTATTGGGTTTATTTAATGTTAACATGATTTTCTAGTAGACTTAAGTTATGAAGATCTAAATTACAGAAAGATCCTTTATCCAGAAAACCCCGGGTCCCGAGCATTCTTGATAAGAGGTCCTATACCTGTACCTTATATACACATGATAAACACTGATATCCAGCTGCACCCACTACACCAGTAAAGGGAATAAGCATTCTCTGTAGGCTTGTACCAATACAGACCCAGAGTACAAGGGTCCATTGGGTTGGGCTGACTGATAAGGAGGCATATGTATCAAGAGAGAGAGCTTACTACACTCCAGAAGAGTAAAATTCCACCACTTTTAATTTCTATGGAATTTTAAAAGTTCACTGTGAGGAGCTCTGATTTCACAATTTTATAAATATGCCCCATAGACTGAAAAAAGTCATCTTTCCAAATGTTTGGGGCAAGTAGAGCTTGGTACGCAGTTTAAATATTACTTTTTGCGGGTAATATTCCACTTTTCAACATTCCAATGTTTTTATAGATTTTTCATTACTTCCCTTCTTCTTTAAAAAACATAAACATATTGCTGTATGAGGCAAACGTTTTATTGTAACTTCTATTACTTGTCTCTATATTCAGGCCTTCCCGTATTCATCTGTCAGTCTCTCATTCAAACCACTGCCTGTTTGTCAAAGTAAATAGGACCCCAGTAAATAGACAGAAAAATTACCCCCACCCCCAAAAGATGAAGATCCCAATTTCATATTGTCTCAGAATATCAGTCTACATTTTACTTAAAGTACATTTTAAGTTAAAATTCCCCTTTAATATGCTGAGGGGTGCTTTCATTTCTACGCACGCAGCTGAATATATCTAGTCCCCCCCAGCATTACACAGTAAAGGAGACATCAATTATGAGTTATACCTTAGCTAAAAAAAAAACAACCCAGAAATGGCTTAGAGCGAATCATATGACAGGTGTAGTACAATAAGGGGTTTAAAGAGACCCCGGTCACTAATCTTGTGAAAGCAAATTGAGCTTCTCTATTATGAACCAATTGTGAACAGGGAGGAAACAAAACAATAATCAGGATTTCAGCAGCCAGTGTCTTTGGATCCAGTCATTGTTTTGACATGTGATTAGACTGGGTTAGCAAGAACTATATTGGTCAGTGGTGGGAGGAGGGTGGAGAAACTTGGGTATTTTTTGCACAGGAGGGCCCTATCAAGGTCCCAAGCCCTCTATAATACTTGTCCTTCTCATTAGCCACAACCTGCAGGTTTTCATTTGGAGGGGTTGAACTTGATGGACTTTGTCTTTTTTTCAACTCGATTTAACTATGTAACTAGAACTATGTAACTACGTGCTGAAACCATGCAATAACAACAAATCAATAAGTAATACATAATGTTTCTTCTCCGCAGAAGAGAGGCCTGTGAAGCACCCAGCTCCTCATAAATTATTCCAAATACTTTTTTTTTTTTTTTTTTAAAGATTTCACTATTAACTATTGACTTTTTTTAACATGTTATCCTCTGCGCAGCCTGTGCCTTCCTACCCTAATGTGCTTTATTCCCGTCGGCTTGTCAGAATGAGGAGGCCCTTATTAGGTCCTACTTTACACTTGGTGTTGAGGCATCTGAATTTCATCAAAGTTTCATCAAAGTAAATTAGATAAAGAGACCTAAATTAAACATAAGCGCTGCAGTCAGCTAGAAAGACTAACTATGGCAAATACAGAGCATTGCACAACGGCTCATCATAAATGATAGATTTTGTGAAGCTGGTAAACTTTGCATGAACTCGTCGGGCTTCGCTACCTGACTTACCAGCCGCTAATTACTGTGATAAAGGCGCGTGTGGAGCACATCTGCTGTTCAACTCTGTTTCACCTCATTCCCTGTCACCGGCACTTGCCAGGCATCACAAGTCTCTTTTGCTGTCATTATATGAAACCCTGTAGCTGCAAATCAATTTCAGACTCTGTCTCCGAGCCATGACATATTTTGATAAGTTGGGGGGAAGAAAGTTGCAGTTAATACGACTAATACTTGCCTTGTGTTTGTGTGGAAAAGAGCCCAGGGCTGTGGATGTGCTCATTACATGGGTTGCTAAAATCTCCTTGTTAACTTTATTTCTTACCTGGTGATGAACCGGGTCCTGATTTGATTTTACTCACCTACTCCATGCTTAGGAACTCGGCAGTCATATACATTGGCAGGGTTATTAAAAATCCCATGTAAATCCGGTTATCAGCGGTGCATAGAAATGCTAAATTGGAAACAAAAGAAATTTAAAAAACGTCACATATATTCGTATATTCTATAAGCAACAGGAATAACTCTTCTGACATTCCTAAAGCTGGCCATAGAAGCAAAGATCCGATCGTACAAATCCTCGATTTGTACGATTTGCGGACCGTGTGTACAGCCCAGACATTTTTCACCCCACGGAGATCGGCCGTTTGGATGATCGGTCAGTTTGAAAGATTTGTCGGCTGGCGATAATTTGCATGTATTGCCGATTGTACGATTTTCAGTTCACCAGCTTTGTCAGACATAACTTTCGTACAATTGCGGTCAAGGGCAGAACATCGGCTGATCTGTTCTTTTACTACTTTATTTAAACTGAAGGTTAGTGGCAGGTCTGGAGATGGGAAAGTCCAATCGTTCGTCTTTGCGTCTATGGCCAGTTTAAGGTGCAACAGTTCAATATCTCTGTTAATGGCCGAGGGATAAGCAAACAAGGGGTTAACATGGCTGATGCCAAACCAGCTCACAAACACTGGAAGTTGTTCTCCAGTAAAATCATTCACATAACAACTTGGGCTTTACTTGAATCCCTTTGCTCCTTCATTATTTATCATGTTTAGTCTAGTTTGCATATTTTTACATAATTCATCAGTTTACTTAAGTCGTTTTTTGCATTTGAACTGAACACACATTTAGAATAGCCTAAAGATAGATTTGCTACAGGGAAATTCCTGGGGTGCTGGTAAATTCTTGTACAAGGAAAAGCACTGGCAGGGCCCTGAGACAACCAGGTGGGGCCGACAGAACATTAATACACATATTTCAGAGCTGCAATATGATGGGACCAGATAGACCTGGCTGCTCTAATTATAACAAAACAAGCGTGATATAAAGGAAAATACTAACACAGTTTCCAAAACAAAGTTATGACAATAGACAAAGGAAAGTTTGCCAGAACAAACTGACAAAAACATAACTGGCAGTCCCCAAACTTTTATGCACCCAGACCAGTTTCAACCAAGACAATTTTTATGAGGATGGGGGGGAAGTAGATTAGTGATGTGCGGGCTGGCCCAATACCGGGTTTACCCGCGGGTCTGGCAGGTTTGGCCCGACCTCACACCCCTGGCTTCCTTGACGCTCGTTCCACCCCTTTTGTGACATCTTCGGCAGGGCAGGCGCGGGTCTATAAAAGGAACCTGGAAGTTGTGTGAGGGCAGGTTAGGGTCAGATTTTATCCAATCCGCACATCACTAAAGTAGATGCGTGGGTGCATTTCAGGCTTTCCAAAAAATCTGTCCAAGCTGTATTTTGATCCTTATCGTGATCAGTAGAAAGCTTCCTGGGCTTTGCAAAGCTATTGTCATGGCAATGGTGCGTCAGGGAGCTGGGATTGCAGGTAGTTTGGGCCCTTTTCATTGTTTTTGCAGCTATTATAGACTGCAGCTGGGGCCAGAGAGGGGTCAGGTCAGCACAGCCAGGGGTCCTTGGACCCAGTGGTTGGGGACTACTGGGATAAATAATGGTTTTAATGTGGGCCTAGATTAGATTAGATTAGATTAGATTCAACTTTATTGTCATTACACAAGTACAAGTACAAGGCAACGAAATGCAGTTTAGGTCTAACCAGTAGTGCAATAAGCAGTAAGTGCAGGATAAGGTATAAATTATAATTGGTATGTACAAGAATGTTTACAAATAATAATATTTACAAGGTGATTACAGTCATATGAACATAATATACAGTTTGTAGTAACTATAATCAGTAGTTACAAGCAGATGAACAAATGTACAGGTTGCTGAAGTACAATATTGAATGTGCAATGGTAATGGGGATAGTGTAAGGTGGGGGGTTTAAAGGAGTCAGTAAGGTGCAGAGTTCAGAATGGAGACAGCTCTAGGAAAGAAACTGTTCCTCAGTCTGCTGGTTCTTGTCCGGTGTAACCTGAAACGCCTGCCTGAAGGCAGAAGAGAAAACAGTCTGTGGGCAGGGTGAGAGGAGTCCTTAAGAACACTGCGTGCTCGACGAAGACAGTGCTTCTTCTGGATGTCCTCAATGGATGGAAGCGGAATCCCTGTGATGCGCTGGGCAGTTTTTACCACCCGCTGCAACGCCTTGCGCTCAGCAACAGAGCAGCTCCCATACCACACTGTGACACAGCTGGTCAGGATGCTCTCTATTGTGCAGCGATAAAAGTTCACTAGGATGGCTGAGGACAGCTGGTTTTTCTTTAGTATTCTTAAGAAGAAGAGGCGCTGGTGAGCCTTCTTGACCAGGCTGGAGGTGTTGGTAGTCCAGGACAGGTCCTCCGAGATGTGGGTTCCCAGGAACTTGAAGGATGACACAGGTTCAACAGCCATCCCGTTTATTAGATGACATATAATCTAAACTGAAATGCACATTTTTGGCCTCAGTAGAGAACTCCAAACATCTGAAAATATCCTATCGATTCCAATTAATATCATCAGACTTTACATTTAATTTGTGTTCATTTCCTCCCACTCAACTTTGCTCTTCTCAGCACTTTCGTGAGTAGGTGTTTTACTTTCCTCTGCTATGTCCTGATCTTTGTATCCTTCAACAATAAATCAGAGGCCACTGTAGTTTCATCCTTATTCTGCTTAAAAATTGCAATAATTTTGTCTTAGCCAGTAAAGGTGCCACCTTTGCATCAAGTGGTATTCTTCATCTCAAATTCTTTAACATTATGTCTGGCTAACACAATAACACAGCTTTCCATATGGTATGTCCATGCAGAGAAAACCATATCCATTATATAAGCACATTGGCAGACATACTACATTTCCTCTGTCTAACTAACTAGTTAGGTTAGGGTTGATCCTGCCCCCACAGTCCAGGAATGGACTTCCTAGTGCCAACCCCTCAACTCTCCATGCATACATTTGTTTTGCTCTCCTACAGGGGCAAAGAGGGGCCACATTGCTTTGCCAAAGAAGAGCCAGATTTCTGTCTTTAAAAGAAAAGTGAATTTTGGCACAGAATGTAACCAGAGGCAGCTTTTTGCTATAAGCACACTCCTTACCACTACATTCACATTTCCATTCTTAAATTAGGCTTTATTCTATGGCCAAACACATCCCTACATAACGCCAGCATAAACTTCTCATTCTGACAGTTTTAATATGAAGTTGGTCTATGCTTTGCTACAATACTTGTGCTTCGCTGTATAATATTGTTGGTGGGATTTAATTCAATCAAGCCTTAAGAGCATTAGAAAGGTTGTACAGTGATGTCGGGGGATCAGGACTAACTTACAAAGAAACAAATGGCAGGCTCTTACAGATCCTATAGACAGGCAAATTAAGAACTGCAGTTTAGAGTTTATTAGGCAAATAATAAACAAAGTCTAACTTACATTTGCCATTTTAATTTATCTCAGAAGTGTTCCTCTGGGATGAGGTCAGGGTTTTGTGCAGTCCAATCAAGTCATACCACTCCAGCAAGGAGCCCAGTCCAAATGATACAAATCACCCCCAGACCAGTAGACCTCCTCCTAAATACATTCCATTACAGTATGACAGGTAGCTGTTATCATGGCATCCACCAAACCCAGATTCATCTGTTAGACAGATAAGAAACACACTCCAGTACTCATTCCATCACACCAAATTCCAGTGGCATATGTCTAACTTTTCAGCAAAGGTTGCTTCTATGTTTTGTAATAATTGTAAGTGCCTTCAGGCCACTAGTTTATAAACTCTAAACGTCTATTCCCTCTCCTTCTCCTTGTTTCCTAATCATTAAAGAAACATAATTACAGAACAAATCCCAATGGACACTAAAAGGCACAAAGTTTGCTCAGGTATATTAACCCATAGCAACCAATAAGATGTTTGCTTTTAACAAGGTGACCAGTAAAAAGCTACCTGCTCATAGGTTGCTATGGAAGGTGCTTTGCACCTTTTCATTACATCACCCTCTCAGTATTATGTAACAGACATTGTTACTCAGACAGATTTATGGAAATCACTTTAGATAGTCACACTAAGGGGCACAGAAAACTAAACCACTATCTATTCATTCCTGTGGAATTTTTCTAGAATCGTATTAATCAGTGGGTGAAAGTAACAGTTCAAATATGATTCTAAAACTCCCATAGGAATAATAAAATAAAACCTCCCATAGGAATGAATAGATAGTGGATGAGTTTGCTGTGCCCCTTGGTGTGCTTAAAGTGATTTTGTTTCTTCATTGGCTGAATATTGTTTGCAATCCCAAGGAGGATAATGCCTGGGCAAATTGTAGACTCTCTCCCTTAGCCCATAATACTCCATAAGAAAATACCAGGAGGTTGGGAGTAAGTGCCAGACTTACTTGCACGCTTAGCCGCACAACAAAATCCTGCTAAACTAAACTTCATCAGGCTGATTTTTCACATGCACTGGCTGCTTTGGATCTTGCTAAAAACAAACTTGTTTTATTTCTAAAACCATTAATATATTGTATTTTGTGAAAACATTACAGGTGTTATGTCATTTTGTTTTTTTTTTTAAAAAAAAAACACAACTAAAAGGCACTGATTTTTGTGAACACGTTTTTGACAAATTACACTTTCTAAACAGCAGCAGCTGGCACACTCTTTGGTGCAGCTGTGACATGTCATATATGTTATATGGAAGCACAATGGTGCAGCTGTGACATGTCATATATGTTATATGGAAGCACAATGATGCATGTGACATGTTCTGCACCAGACTTTCTCAAAACCAAGCCATTATGGCCACACAGAGGACAGAATTAGGGATTGGAGGAATTCTCACAGGATATTGATTTTTTTTTTCCAATGAAAATGCATCACAGTGCTTATACTGTGTATTACATTAACTTTTGAAATCTGACATTGGGCTAGACATGTTCTTCGTTTTCTAGGTGCCCTCAGGCATGTGTCCAAAACACACCAAAGTTGCACATGCGGATCACAGATTAAATGGTCTCTTGATGTGAGTGTCTTGGTAAAACAAACTTTTATCGAACAATTAAAAGCACACTTGCAGTGGAAACGGGCAGGGGTCTGATGAAGTGACTAGTGTAGTCACGAAACCTGTTAATCTGTGCTCTCCCCCACCCGCTTCCACTGCAAGTGTGATAAAAGTTTGTGTTTTACCAAGACACTCACATTGAGAGACCATATCCTCTGTGATCCGCATGTGCAACTTCGGTATGTTTTAGATGCTTATTCCCACGTCCAGAGCAGAAGTTAATGGATTTACCTCTACCAGCAGGGGGTGATGGTTTGTTTTTCTCTCCCTCTCCTACGTTCCACGTCTCTTTGTTTGCTCTCAGCCATGTGACTTGTGCAAGATAAACTTCAGTCTCTCTATGCAGCTGCTGCACTAAAAGTTAGAGTGAGATCACCTAACCCCCCCCCCCATTCAGTCTCTCCTTACTGTAGTACTAAAAGTTGGCCCCACCAATCTCGTAGCCAATCAACTGGAAAGTTGGAAAGTGGACAGGTGACACCTCTGCTGAACGATTCAGCTTCCTGAACAGTTGGACGCTGCCTATGCGGCCTCCCAATAATTGAGGGTGGCTTTAGGCATTGCTCTGCCAGCTAAACAATGTAGCAAACTGCCCCATGTGTTATTAGACTCAATCAGCTTGTACAGTAAAGAATATATATTCACAATATCGCTTGTAAATAATGGTACATTGACTTGTATAAACAATAACTCTAAATCTTAAATACATTATAGAGTAAGGGGCAGAAGTAGTGGCTCCACAAATTCATTAAATACAGTGAGAGGCAATGATTTGATACCCCTGACCTCCTTACCCTTTCACAGAGCTGGTTTCTCAAAGGTTGTAGAAGATTTCAGCATTGTAGAGTTAAAAACGAATTCATAAATGGTCTGCATTGCTCGGTGTTCCCACGTTGAAGTGTATCTAGTGGTAGACATGAGAAAAGCAACCAAGAAGGAGAAACCTTGTTAAGCGACTTGGGCCATCTGGAGTACACTGAATAGGAGAAATAGGTTCTCTGAAAGCAGTTCTGTTGTGTAGTGCTGTCTCCTTCTGAAAGCTCAGAATCAAGCACAATGCACTGAGAAGGCTGCCTGCACACTAAATATTATTACAGCTAAAAAATACTTTTGTTGGTTTAAGAATACAATTTTAAATAGTAGAGTGAATTATTTGCAATGTATACAATGTAATTGAAAACCCATGAAAATCATAATAGGATCCCTTTCAGTATAATTGGGTTAAAAGGGTCCACTGTCCAAACAGTTTTCTTGAAAATAGAAAGCAAATGTAATACTAAGCAATTTTCTAACACACATTCAAACTTTTCCAGTGGTCTAAGATTTATAAAAATGTTTTTGGAACAAAGCAATATTTAACCTTTTCTGCTTAGAGAATATAAACATGTGCTTATCATGGGCCCAAAAAACAGATAGGGCATAGAGTGAACGAGTTCTGCCTATTGTGTTAAATAAGTGTTAAACTTTTTATATGTATTGGGGGGGGGGGTTATATTAAAATAGTATACAAAGCCCATAGACAGGCAGAGGAATATAAAATTGCTTTGGATGACATCGCTCTCACAGACCTCCAACTGGACAGCCCTGCACTGAACATTATATTCTTCATATTAAAGGGGTGGGTCACTTTTCAGTTAACTTTTAGTATGTTATAGAATGGCCAATTCTAAGCAACTTTTCAATTGGTCTCTATTACTGACTTTTCCACCTTTCAAAAAGGAGTCACGGACCCCACCTAAAAACAAATGCTATGTAAAACTACAGGTATACGGATATTGCTGCTTACTCATCTTTCTATTCAGGTCCTCCCCTATTCATTTTCCAGTCTCTTGTTCAATTCAGTGCATATTTGCTTGGTTTTTTTGGACCCTAGCAACCAGCAATCTGAGAGCTGTTGAATAAAAAGCAAAATAAAAAATGAAAACCAATTACAAATTGTCTATATCACTTTTCTACATCATGCTTTAAGTTAACTCAAAGATGAACCACCCCTTTAAGTGGGTTATCTAATACTATGTGTGAAGCTTTCCAGTGTTCTAATAAGTGATAAAATCCAACCAATAAATAGCTGTCACTAGTCAGATGTTTTGACGCTATGCATTCCCAGACCTGGAGGAAATGTTCTCTTGTAGGCCACAATAAGGGGGAGGAAACCATTCAACACATTTTTATTTTAATTATTGATTTGGGTTTAAATGAAGGTAAAAAAATAAATAAAAAAATAAGCAAAAAATATGTTTCATACCTAAATTTAAAGTCATAAGTAGTAAATTCTCCACCAGCAAAAGAAAAGCTTCAAACAGCAAGTAACACCTGTTACAGAGTTTAACAGAAAGCACCTGTCAAAAAAATATATTGGAAGTTTAGGGGGCAAAACCAATGGAGATAAGCTCAATGAGGGGTCGTATGGGTGGTTTTGGGAGTTTCTCCGCCAGGTGCGACATTAGCCCTATTTGGCAAGGTTTGAGTAAATGTACTGTATATGGTCCCTTTTCCATTCTGGTAGTGTGTGGCTACTAGAAAGGACCACTTTTGTGGGCAATTAGTAGCATGACGTGACAATATTCTCTACTCTACTTTAAAGGCTATAGATACTTTTTATTGTGAGCTACACAAAAATAGCTTAATAATACCGAGAGGAATGGCTTATGGCCATCTATATAGCACAAAAAGTCTGTTTACGTAAAACATATAACCAAATGTTATTTAATATTTTAGAAAGTAACACAATCCAAAAAAAAAAAAAATGAAAAAAAAAAAAATGGATAATTTCATACAACACTACAGAACCAACATGGACACAATATTGACATAAAAAGGGACTTTCAAATATAGGCTTAAAAAAATAAAAAATTAAATCCCTGTTTTTTTCCCATTTTCTTTTTTTAGTAATTATGCTAAGCATGACAGGTAAACATCCTTTACAATATGGTAAATGGACACAATAAAAACCATGATACAAATGTGCGGTTAGAAATCATTAACGTTAAGGAAGACATTTCATGAACCGTTATCTCATATGAAATACTATACAATATAAACAGAGCATCCTTTTTTTTTTTTTTTGGATGACCTTTACAGCAACCAGAGACCAATAATTTGTTTTTTTTATTTTTGTTTTTTCAGTGCAAACACATTTATACAAGGCAGTCTTGGCTGCAAAATTCTCTTTAATTATACAGTTAAGTCCTGCTTGCATGTATTAACTTTATTCCCCAACTGCAATAGTCACATTCAGTCATTCCATTAAGAAATCTTCTCCTTGTCACATCAGTCTTGTCTATAAACAATGTAAGACTGATGTCAACTTATCGCTACCAATAAAATATCTGGCTTTGTTCGTGTTATAGGAAAGTCGATCGACAAACTGTGCAGAGCGATTGCAGATGCAAATTTGCAACGTTCGAGTCACGTCGGGAAGAAACCGTCAGCTGAACGGAGAGAGGTGGCAAAAGTTCCAACCACCATGACATTTATAAGGTTCTTGATATTTGCCCTTAATTTACAATATACATTTTCTTATAAAAAAACCTCAAATTTCATATTATATTTAAACAGAACCATGGTCATGAAAATTATGATCATACAAAAAAAAAACAGTTGATGTAAAGTATTTCATAGGCGTATAATTTTCTTTTGTACAGTATACTTTAACATTGCTGCCTTTTAAAGTCGTGGAGGTAGTTGCATGTAAAAAAACAAAACAAAACCCTATTCTGTAAAAAGTAACATGGAACAACAATTTAGTGTCAAAGTGTGCAAAATTTCAACAAAATTGTGATAATGTTTTGAGGCTGTACAAAATGCATCCACATTAATTTTAAATATATTCTGCAAGAGCTGAGATCAGTAGACAGTACTTGGATTTTGAAACAGTGTAACCTGCTAAATCCTTACTGTAGCTCGACTATTACGTAAGGATTTGTAACTCCATTCTAATACTTCACGTGATTGTGCACGGCACTGGCTGATGGGTAGTCAATGAAGTTGGCCGCTCTAGCGCACAAGGTGTTTTGTTCTATAAAAAGATGATAAATCGTGTCGTTTATTGCCATCTGTTTATTTTTATAGCCCAAGCAATCTCCTTGCGGGATAGAAATTTTTGTAGATTTTCGAAAATAACCAGTCTTTTATTTTTATAGGATATGGTGGGAATTTGCAATGAGTAGTTGCATTCCTGAAGCACTGTCATATTAAACGGTTGGCCACTTTCAAAACTGGGAGTTTAGGACTCATGACCGAGTCTTATCATCTTATTTACGTAAATAAAAAATTCATAGCACAAGGGTAGAGTACATCTTTGGTAAAAGGGGACGCAGGTATGATTTGATCAAATAAACATTCTAACTCTGCTTCACATGGAAATGGTATAAAATTCAGAATTGAAGGGGTTGTTCACCCTTAAATAAACTTTTAGTATGATGTAGAGAGTGATATTCTGATACAATTTGCAATTGGTTTTCATTTTTTTTTTTTTTATTATTTGAGGTTTTTGAGTTATTTAGATTTTTATTCAGCAGCTCTCGAGTTTGCAATTTCAGCAATCTGGTTGGTAGGGTCCAAATTATCCTAGCAACCAGGCATTGATTTGAATAAGAGACTGGAATATGAATCGGAGAAGGACTGAATAGAAATAGAAGGAATAAAAAGTAGCAATAAAAATGTGTAGCTTTACAGAGCATTTAAATGGGACCCCCATTTGAAGCTAGAAAGAGTTAGAATAGGTTGGCAAATAATTAAATAACTATAAAAAAAATAAATAATGAAGGCCAATTGAAAAGTTGCTTAGAATTAGCCATTCTATAACATACTAAAAGTTAACTTATCGGTAAACCACCCCTTTAACTTTATGACAATTGGGCCGTTTAAAGAGTAGTACAAGTCTGTTTAATACCTAGAAATCCTCAACCGAAATGAGTAAAGTTAAAGGACCAGTAACATCAAAAAAATTTTAAAAAAATTAGTTAGTATACATCAAAAAATAAAAACCAACACAAATTAAACTTTTAAATAGCAAAGCCTTTATTAAAAAATAACTTACTAAAATTCTACTTCCGCTTCTGTTCAGAAAGGCTACACGGCGACCAACCATCCTGCAGCAGTTGATTTCTTCTCCCTCGCTCTCTCTCCTGGCTGCCCTATGTCTAGCGCATGTATTGTCAGACTGACACAGCACAAAGCCGCTATGACACTTCTAATAATGGTACGTACCCAATCGTATCCCGTCGCAGCAAAAAGTTATAGAAAAGGCAGAGTAGCTCGGACCCATAGAACTCGGCTCATATGCTGGGTTTCACGTAGGGAGGTGCTGGTCTGGGCTCACACGTGGGCCGCATTCAGCAGCTAATTCAATCCAACCTCACAGAATTAGACGCATACAGCTGCCGAGCCGTCCCCTTGCGCAATCAAACTCTTACCTCTGCTTGTTTTCTAGAGCAGGTTACCCAAGAGCAAGTAGAACTGTTGCTGCTCGGCCGAATTGCTGCTGTTCCAGAAACAGAGGGAGAGAGAGATGGCGTGAGAATGAGCAAGGGCCAGAAAGCTGCCTGGAAGTGACGAAGCCATGTGCTGGAGGATTGCAAACTGCACGCGATCTGACCTCACGCGGCCAGCACGTCGGAAGATTGAAAGATGCTTATTGGTGGGGGAGGTTGGGGGCTGTAGTTGGGATGCTGGCCGTGGCAAAGTTCTAGTGGTTGGGGAAAATGTGGTGGAGGAGAAGAAGAAGCTGGCTGACATTCTTGCCGACAGAGCTCGCCAGACCAAGCACAGCCAGGAGAGAGAGCCAGGGAGAAGAAATCAACTGCTGCAGGATGGATGGTCGCCGTTTCTGAACAGAAGCGGAAGTGGAGTTTCAGTAAGTTATTTTTTAATAAAGGTTTTGCTATTTAAAAGTTTAATTTGCGTTGGTGTTTATTACTAACGAATTTTTAGTTTTTGATGTTACTGGTCCTTTAAGGAAAACAAAATTTAATAAAAAACAGTGCTAGCACAACTTCAGAAACACATGTTTTGGGCCATGCTTATGCTGTCTCTGCAAATTATAAATACAATTTATAGCACCTTAACAGAGTCTCCCAACTCTTTGTGTTTTGGGGTGTCCCAACGGTAAATGTTACCAGAAATACAATGCAAAACTTAATATTCCAGCATTCTGTATTTTCTATTCACACACTCTAGAAGCATACAATACTTGGATATTAATAAAACAGTCACATTCATCCTTATTTCGAAAAGGTTTTTTTTTTTCTTTTTCATCGACTGCAAAACCATTTGCATGAAAACACATACAAATTTTGTTCAAATGCAGTTACAGTTTTATGATACAACAAAACAAAAGCCTTGAAGTGAAGGGGAAAAAAAAAAGAAGCTTTGTCCCAATGGTAACCGTCACAAATTGTGTAATTTTGAGAAGCCTAATTTAGGCATTACAATCAAATCTACATACAATAAAATAATATCCTTCCATTAGAAAGAAATTATATAGTCTGCCTCACTTGCATTTCATTTATCTAGACAACCTTTTTTTTTTGTACATGGAAACTATTCACATTTTAAAAAAGAAAAAAAAAAAATCAAACAAATGGAGTCAGCAAGAATGCCCCAGACGTTAAAAGGAACCTGCAACGGTTGCCTGATGCTAAATTAGCAACACATCCAGAATTCAGTTTGGGATTCGGCCTTTTTCAGCAGGATTTGGCCGAATCCACGTGCCTGGCTGAATCGAATCCTAATTTGCATATGTCAATTAGGGGCGAGAAGGGAAATTGTGTGACTGTGACAAAACAAGGAAGTAAAAAAAAAAAAAAAATCCCCACTTTTTCCTTTCCCGTCCCTAGTTTGCATGTGCAAATAAGGATTTGGTTCGGTATTTGGCCGAATCTTTCACAAAGTATTCGGCCGTATCCCAAATAGTGGATTCGGTGCATCCCTACTTTTGTCACACTCCAATAAAATAGCCTAGATGCTGGCTTGAAGTATAGGGAGGAGCAGTCATCAACCCAATTTTTCAGACTGCTTCTGTTCAGATGCTCAAATAACCAATTATTCCTAAAAACTTGAAAACAACACTGATGATGATTAAAAGCTCCCATAATTTTACATGCAAGTCACTAAGTTTCTCAGGTATTTTAAGGTTCCAAAATGAATTCTATCCTTGTAGCTTTTTTTCCCTCCCAGATATGGCATTTTGACCAGCTAAGTGCCGCAAGT